>NW_015113408.1:188526-265346 GCF_001443285.1 Poecilia latipinna | reverse complement strand
GGACTTTTATTTAAGTGCTATTCTCCTTCAAGATACATTTACCTAACACCAGAATAAATGCAAATTACATTATGCAGCAAAGGAAATAAGAAGTCATTTATCCAATATGGAGATGATCGGTTTTGGACGGGCAATGTGCCCAGTATTGCACAAGCGATACTGAAGAATGACTGCTATCATCAACGATACAAGGAAGAAGCTTTTTAGTTATCTAGCTTTGCTAACAAAGTCGTTAGCTAGCAGCTAGCTAGTAGCACAACAGCAACAGGCTAATGTCTGTATGATAAAAATACTGAATCGATAGATAAGAACAGTTTTTCCTCACCTGGCTGTCTCCTCCCGCTCAGTAGTTCTTCAGAGAAAGGCAGACGCAGAGGCCCGTCAGTGTCTGTTGTATTTCATTACCTCTCTGCTTAAACCGCTGAAGCAAAAACGATACTTCAACGTTTTCCGTCATCTGACAAGTAGCAAGTCTACTCCACTTTATTCACCAAAAACGTTGTTTTTTTTTTAATTCACCAAAAACTGTTCTGTAATGTGGAACATTCACTACGTTGAGCTCCAGTTAGCCGCCTTATCTCAATCCGCGAGAGGCATTTGCGTCATGCGTCACGGGAAAAAGGTCAAAGGTAACAAGGTGACGAGAGGGCTTATTATGTTGTACAAAAAAACAAAAACAACAAAAAACAAATAATTTTAGTACATGTTATTATGTGTCAGAAGAGAGCTTAGAAAATAATACAGAAAAAAAAGAAATTGACCAAATGGCCACTTGGGGGCAAGGAGCAAAAGGGGCAGGTGCTCAAGCACACCCAGCCCTCCCTCTGCACGTGCCTGCCCATCTGAATGCTGACAGCTGCCTCTATTGCCCACATAAAAGACGACTTGAATCTAAACAAAATGTGATTGAATCCCTGCAGACACAGAGATATATACTTCCGATATACCTTTGTAGATATGATCCCTGATTATTCATTAACCAAAACTCCAGAATTACCAGATTATGTGCTTTTATTTTAATGTGACTGCACGTATTTAAATGTCCAAAGTCTTAGTCCTAAGATAATTAAGGTCTTTTTAGTTCTTGGCTTTGAGATTCTGTCATAAGAAATCAAAGTGGCATGACTTAACAAAGCTTACTTATAAAATGCATTTATTACTGATTTATGTTTTAGTTTTTTGTCTCTTTCTCCAATGTATTCAGTATTTGTTATCAGTGAAAGCCTATTTGGTTATTTTTGTAGGAAAGCATGAGAACTATTTATTCATTCATCCATCCCACACTGCAGAATTGTGAAGTGGAAGGAAAACAATGGGCGGCTGTGGAAATCGTTTTAACCAAGTCAAATCTGGAAAATCTGACATTCATTTATATTACACCCCATTTACTCTGTTAACCCCAAATTAAATCTGGTGTAACATACAAACCATTAACTGAAGAGGGTTGAACGCAAATGCGGGCCACTCTCTCAAGATTTTGTTTGTACAACATTCCTAAACTACATGGATTGTTGGGTATGCAAAGGTAGCCATAAGTGTTTTACTTACTTTTGTTTCGTTCACTCCTCTTGAGTAAAAGCAAAGGTGCATAAAGTGAAGTGAAAAGCCCTTGCTTAATCTGCTGTGAACACCCTTCAGGGCCCAGCACAACCTGCACAGAGGACTCCTGCCACCACCAAGGTGTGTGTCTGCAGCTGTGGGAGGGCTTCTCCTGCGACTGCACCATGACCACCTACGGGGGACCTTTCTGCAGTGACCGTGAGTAAAGGTGTATCACGCCCGACTGGCTACGACGCTGGAAAATGTCTTCTTGACAGGCTTATCACTGGCACGATGCAGATCAAATTCCACCATCAATACAGAATTCAGTAACACATGAAATACACTTTAGAAAGAACAGTCAGCTTTTTTTTTTTTACCTCTAAAGGGATGAAACCTTTAGGCGGTGTCCCGCCTGCCACGCATCGAAACTGCTTCCATTTAGGTCTTAATAGAATTTTAATGAGTTTTTGTCTTAGAGGATTCACATTCTAAGGACTGAAGGTAAGTTTTACACAACGATATGAGATTAATGTGTTAACCATTCCAACAAAATCCAAGCAATAATTATGTCCTCTCCTCTGTGCATTGTCTTTTTAAACATAGTCACACATGACTCACTGTTTCACCATATTACAACAACAAAACATATTTCTTATGTAGCAAGGTCATGAATAATACAGCCAACTGTTACCAAGGGCTCCTCATATTAATTATAGCAAAGTATTGGGTTTAATAGGCCAGCCATGGCAAGTTAAGCTTCATTTGCTGCAGAATCGTTTAGAATAACTGCAAGAAATGTGTCTTTGTGGTAATTGTTTTTAAAATGTGGTTTTATATTTTACTTTTTAAGAGGGAAAAGTATATTACACTATAAGCTCAGCAGGCACTCTAGCAGAGGATAATTTCTTGATAAGTGGTGTGCTGGTTAGAAAGTTAATATATAAAGATAAAAAAAAGACACTTCAAAGATAGGAGCTCATTTGTTCGCTCACAAAGAGTGCAGTTTTGTATCTGAGTGGAGAATTCAGTGAGCAGTACGAAACACATGTAAGGATAAAAAGATAATACTTTGTCATTGATGGTTAGAAGCATGTTTGTTCACTCACATTTTGACTTTGGAGAGAAAATTCAGCAAACCGTTGTGCACTTGATGTTGTAGAAGTCAACAAAAGCAGTTTCCTCATCTCAGGGTTTCCTTGATGTGTGTGTGTGTGTGTGTGTGTGTGTGTGTGTGTGTTTTTAGTTAAATACACTTTTCTGTAGTTTTTAAAGCATCCATTAATGTGCAAAGACAATAAAAGTTGTAACTAGAAATGCACTCAAAGATCTGCTGTTGACTAGAATAGGACTGTGTTTCGCCTTGTTGGTCCTAAAAGCTGATCGACCCATTGGAAACTCAAAACTGGAACTTTTTACATTCAGTAAATGAATAAGAAAGTGACATACAAGTTTGACACTTGTTCTACACATGTTGATGTTCCATAGCCTGTCTATTGGATATGTGTGACATATTTAGTCTTTCTGAATAAACATGCAGTGAAACTCGCAAGGTGAGGGGGAAAGTACCATGCCGCACTGAAAGGGGGCAGCGCTGAGCACCATCTGCTGAAAACAATCTTAAAAACACACAAAAAATAGTCAGAATAGAACAATTTAAGAATGACTCTCCTCCTTGGCGATCATCCTCCTTAAAACAGTCAGAGTTTTACAAATGAAAGCAAACAAGAAGGAGACAGTGATATGTGGAGATGGATATGGATATGGTCCATGGACTTTATATACAAATAGAGGTAAGACCAGATCCATTTTCAAGCTTATTTAAAAAAAAAAACAGGAAAAAAAAAACAAGATGATCAGAAAAAAAAAAAAAAAAAAGTACATTTCACTATGAAAAGAAGACTGAGTTATGTCTCTGGTGTTCAAAAGTGACACCACATGAGGCATCAAAGGTATAACTTTATAGCTCAGCTTGAAAAGCATTACTGTTAAAGCAGATCTTATCTTTCACACAGTTTCACAAGAAAAGCAATGTTTAAAAGGATGAAGTGAACCATGGACATTCTTAGTTTAGTTTTTCCTTGTATTCAAAGAAGCTTTTATGTATGCTTTTCAAAGTGTGCCCTGATTTGTTGATTTTCACTTCACATTACTGTCTTGAAATTGACTCATTTCTCTTTTCACTTTCAATCACTTGTGAGTGTATTTGTGTTTCCCCATGCAAATCTGCTTATGTTGTAAGTTGTTTTCTTTGAAACAAACCGACTTCCTGCATTTATTTTCTTTTCTCACAAACAGCAACAACATGCAGCTGATCCTTATTATTCTTGAATAAGATGTCAAATGAGTTCCATAATGTTGGTATGCGTGTTTTCAGTTTTAATTACAAGCTTACTGGATAAACCACACAAATTCTCCCACCAATCTGTACCGACTTTTCTTTCTCCAGATATCTGATTTTACTTTTGTAATTCTGAGACATAATCACACGGTTTAGCTATTTTGGTTAAGTCATCTTTGAAAGTATTTCCGATTCCAGCATCATGTTATTGCAATTAGGATGTTTTGAACTATGGCCTTGATTCCAGTCTTTCAGCTCAATTCTTTTTACAAGTTCCTAGAGAAAATGTTTTTCAAATTATGCAAAAAACAAAAACAAAAAAAAAAGACTTTTAATATTACAGCTAAACAACATATTCAACTAAAGCCCAATTTCATGGAAGGTTTTGTGATTTTCATCTCACCGTTTTTGGGAGGCCTCTCAATCAAGTCCATGCTAAATGGCATGGCGGCCCAATATCAAAGGTCAACCCAATAGATCAGATCTGTTTGGCGTAAATAACAAGTCTTGTGCTTCACATTGAACCATCACTGAGTCCTTGGAAGCAAAACAAAATGTTGCTGTAGTGTATAAACAATGAACAGTGTAGCAGTGGTAAATTTTTTTTGCCTTGCAGCAAAATGTTCTTGGGTTCAGATCCCCTCTGGGGTTCTTTCTGCATGGATACTCTAGCTTCCTTCCACACTGCAACAACATGAATGTTAGGTCAATTGGTCGTAGCCTTCGGTTCGACTCTGTGCATGTTTTGTTGTTTGTATGTTGACCTGTGACGGGCTGGCTGGTTAGGGTCAATAGATCCGTGTAAAAACAATGACTAATACTTTGAATTTTTGTAATTTTATTCAGCATGAGATGTCAAAGCTCGCCTCTTTTCACACTGGAAAGTAAATTTTAGTTAATTTTATCAACACCAACAATCTGAAGAATTTTTCCGTGACCAAGGATTAGAAAGAAGCTGTTCTGTTTAACCATTTAACCCACAATAGGAAAAGCTGAAATCATTTCTACTTGGTTTGTGACTCAGTGCATTGATATTCATATACAGACATTGTCTAAATGAGTTTGCAATAAACATCTGTGCTTATTATTTCTAGGTCGTGGCTTCATTACCAGAATTAACAAGAATGATGTTTGGTGCTCAATTTTCAGCACTTCCTCCTCTAAACATATGGTGTGTGTGTAATTATTGGTTAACCTTTGCAGCTACAGATAATTGATTTGGCATATTTATTACCTGCTTGTGTTCACACATTGGCCCGTTTGTCACAGTAAAAAAAGAGAAACTATAAGGATTATAGATATACTCCTGTTTCTTCCATTCATCTTATTTTTTCATTCAACTTTAATTTTAGAAAATGTAACATTTCCTTTAAGATAAATTGAACATTGATTTACTTGTTTATTGTGGATTCATTCACAATTACTCGTACGTTCGAGTTGAGTAAAGTTTTTAGTATATTCTAATTTATTTAGTTATGGTAATCCTTGCTTTCCCTATGGATAAATAAGTATAAATGACACAGAGGCAATTTGCCATAGCCACTCTTCAAAATAGGAAAGACAAAAGTACATGCCATTTACATAACATGTTTATCTTTGTAAATCAGGAAGTATTACTCTGATGCTGTTTTTCCCACTGTCATTCCTCTCTTGTTCCCTGGTTAGCCAGCCACATATTAATCACCTCCTCATCACGTTTGCCTCCCTCTTCTGTTATGCCATTGTCAGATCATCAGGTTAGTCGCTGTTGTCCTCCCTGACAACAGCAACTATTATGATTCTTGAATCCTCCACTCCCAAATTTATGAAAAGGAATTTCATTAGCTGTGAATAATGTTCCCTCTAATTGCTCTTCCAGTTTTCATTGAAACAGAAAATATCTTTGAAATTCTATCCATACCACTTAAATCTTGGTTCTACTTGTGTTCTTCCATTGGTTTTGGTAAGTTCCTGTCATTCTGCTCGCCTCCTGCCAGTGACTGAGTTCACTACCAGTGAAAAACATGACAGTGACAGCCGTTACAGCGGGTTGCCAACACGTGTGTAGAGATTTAAGATATTTCGAAATGTGTTTAGTTGCATGTTTTTAGAAAGATTAAATCTTCCTGCTTTGTGGTTTTAGGAGAAATGTGATGTTTCACCTGAAATCGGTGGGGGAAAAAAGGAGGGAAGATGTAGCATGATGCAATGCTCGATAAAATGTTGTTTTTCTTTTGACCTTCATTTCAGGTGGATTCATTCACAATTACTCGTACGTCCCAGACGGGATAATCCAGGATAGAGGTTTTGACTTAATCTTGAGCCTTGGGACAGAGGCTCAAGAAAATATATTGCTCTTCATAACATGATAACCTAACAGGAATAGAGTTCAGATATGTGACTCTTCCTGGAGTCTGTAAAGTTACCATTTTAGTTTGCTTGGGATCAAACAGAGGAATTAACACAAAATGTCCAATACGTTGTTTTTTTTTTATTTTTTATTTCCATACATGAAGCTTATCTGCTTAAAAAGACTTTTCATATGACAGAAATTTTACGAGCTTGCAATGGATGTTTATATTCCAGGTCTATTTAAGTATTTCTGATTAGCAGTAATTACAATTAAACAGGCTAATGCAGAAAGCGCATGTTGAATTGGAGATATAAATGAGTGACTCACGGCAGCGTTCATTTAACAGTTTCAACTAATCTCACATCAAATTCAGTGCAGCTTGTCGAAATTGTCTTAATTAAGTTTTTGAAAATGAGCATGGCGGTCTGCGGAAAATGATATAAGCAGATCACTGTAAGGTTTTAGTACGTTTCAGAAAGTTAGGTCTGTGGAGATTAAAAAGTTCTGCTTTGATGCACAATTGATGAAATGTCTTCTGTTGGTTTGCCGTAATTAGTTTCAGAGGACACGTTTAGGCTCTGATTTCTGCATATAATAAAAATAATGAGATCCTACCTGCCACAGAACACTATTTAAATGTGCTCAAATGGAATTAAAACCAAAGTTAAGAATAATAGTTGTTTTGGAAGATAAATGCGAAATAAAATCCAACCATTCTTGCAATTTTAGTTTTTGTTTTTCCTAGATGAACTAACTTTTCTTCTAGAATATGAACTAAAGATGCAAAATATAGGAATATTGCACCTTTCCATTGCTCCATGAATGTATGCAAAGGAGAACTGCAGTGGATTATTTGGCAATGTGGCATGTATTCAAGTTTTCCAGGAGCATTTTTGGCCAGACTTTTATTTTTGTTGCCATAGTTCTCTGAATGAGGTTTGCAGAAAATGGTCAGAACATCATAATGATGGAAAAGGCAGAGAATAGTTCAGAAATTGTGGGCTAATTGCATAACGATGTTGCTATTACAACCCAATTAAGGATTCACAAAATAAAAAATATATATATATATCCAGAAATTAAAGGATTATAATAGCATAAAAGACTTGAAGATGTCCGTCTGCTAATTAAATATTTCCCTTTGTGGAAACTTGCAGACATCCCATTCCCTAGTTTATTATTTGGGATCTCATCGTTTTCCCAGGTCAACTGTGACAAAATGGCCATCAAATTTTGGGTTTTCACCTGAGTCTCCTCCCAGTTGGATGTGCCCTGAAAACACTGAAAGAGGAGCGCCCAGCAGGCATCCCAACAGGATTCCTGAACCACCTCAAGAGACTCTTTTCAAGGCAGACTACCTTTATTCAGAGCTCCCTTCGAATGATGGTTCTCCTCTGCCTATCTATACAGCCAAGAACAGCCACCCAAAAGAAGCTCTTTTCAGCCTCTTGTATGTGGGTTATCAACCTTTCTGTCACAATCCATGTCTAATGACCACAGGTGAGGGTTGAAACGTAGACAGACAGATAAATGGAGGCTTTCTGACTCGGCTCATTCTTCTCCACAGTAGACAGAAATAGCACCCATATTACTGCAGACAACACCCCAGTCAGCCTGTGCTGCTCCCGCTCCATCATACGATCAATTGAGAAAAAGGCAGAGGATGAGTCTTGACTTGTATGGAGAGGTGTACCTTCTCCTGGTTGAGAACCATTGTCTAAGAAAAGCTTATTTTTGTCCCTGCTTCTTCAAGGTCAACTGCAGACAGCTACACTGCACACCAAAAGCCACGTCATCTGCAAAAAACAAAGATGAAATCTTGAGGTTCCCTTCTTCAGATTCTGTTTAAATAAAACACAAACAGGGTCAGGGACAAGGGCCAACCCTGATAGAGTCCAGCCTGCATTTGAAAAAAGTTTAATGTTCAGCTGGGACTGCAGACAAAGCTTTTACGTTTAGCCTTTTCCAGATCCACAAAAGCAAAGGTTGACTTGACAAGTGCACGCCGGTGACCCTCCTAACAGTTTTCACAATGGTGCAGATGTGGTCCATTGTTGTATGGACAGACTGCTTCTCCTTCGATATCCAACCATCCAACTTTCTCTCAATATATTTTAACAGAGACTGGATAAAAGCTGAACAGAGTAACTGAGCGTATTTAAGGTCCTTAAAGGTTAGCCTCTAATCTAATTCTATTTTTATGAGGAAAACATTCAAATTGATTATTTAATAAAATTCATCACGTCAGGTTGAATCAACACTACACATTTGCAGCATTCAGCCCTTCAGCCTTGTGCAAGAAACACTTAGGACAATTACATAGATGTGAGAAGAAGTCGAGCACCTCAGGGAAAGATGTCCTTTCTGGCTTATTTTTGTTTCTATCCTTGTAGTCTCTCACATCATGTCTTGTGTGGCACACTTTAATGTTTTTTTTGTTTTTTCTCAGAAGAGCAGCATCACTGCTCAGACACTAAAAACTCTAGTAAACATAATTAAACACTAATCTGTTTTTTATGTAAATTGTGCATTAGAAGTGCCATCAGTAATCAGACCAGATTAATATCTTATCCTGTTCGGCAATATTTGAAGTGAAACTATGCTGGGTTTCATGTAGTGACACTGACAAAATGAGTCATGCAGCTTAATAAACTGGCAAAGACATAAAGCAGTTTGTCTAAAGAGATACTGATGATGCTCGTCCATAAACTGCATTTATGGATTTTGAGCTGGGAAGATAATAAAAGAAATGTGCTATTTAACAGAATCATTTTAGATAAAAGTGTTTGAAAGATAAACAAATAGAAAACATCAATGTTGCTTTTTATTGGATAAACTGACTCAGACTTAATGCTGTTCTCTATTGATAGTTTGCTGCTCAAAGGCCAATCGAGGATTTTCCCTGTCGGTTCAATTCAAATGTCAACGTGTGACATTATGAGAAATGTGAAGCAACTTCACAATGATGAAATCAAAAACAGTGAAGAGGTGCAAAATGTACTTTCTTTTTCACAAAGCATCTGTTAAGAGATTGTTAATTTGTCTTAAATGTATTAGCTTTCATTTTGGAAACATCCAACACCTATCAGGTAAAGAACATAATACTGAAAGCAAAGTCTGGATCTTAAAATCAATCTTTAAGATCCAGAGTCTATATATTTACCTTAACTTTAGACTGACCTGCCATTTTATTGAACGCACCTTGTTAGTACCGGGTCAGTCCCGATTTTGTCTTCAGAACTGCCTTAACGGTCAGTTTCATGAGATTTGAGCTTTGTGACATAGTTTTATTTTTATGCTGCTGAAAGCAGCCAGAAAGAGATGGATGTGGTCAGGAGCAATACCAAGGCGGCGAGTAAACAAGGCTAAATTGGTGGTAAACAGACTCTAAACGTACTAAGAAAATGTCCCCTGTTTCATTACACTACCAGCAGCATGAATTATTGATGGGAGGAAGATTGGACCTATGCTCTTGTGTTTACATCAAATTCTAACCCACCGTCCAAATGCGGCGGCTGAAATCGAGACTTACTGGGCCGGGCTTTTTTTCCTACCTCTTATTGTCAGTTATTTTGGATTGCCCACATACATTTTAGCCTCAGTTTACAGTTCTTACCTGATAGGAATGACACCCACTGTGATCTTCAGCGTCTGTGGCTCATCTGCTTCAAGTTTTGATGTGTTGTACATTCAGAGATTATATTCCTCATATCTTGGTTGTGGTTATTTTGGATGCTGTTGCCTTTCTTTCATCTCGAGCCAGTCTGCCCATTTTCCTCTGACCTTCGGCAGAGGCCAACAAAACATTTTCTTCCACACTGCTGCTCTTTGGACAGTTTCCCTTCTCCCTTCCCATTCTCTGCAAACCCAAGACATGGTTTTGTGTTAAAATCCAAGTAAATTGTCCGTTTCTGAAATACCCATTCCAGCCTGTCTGGCACCAACAACCATGCTACATCACACAAAGTCCCTGTCTTCTCTGCTCTGATACTCAGTTTGAACTTCAGCATGCTAATTTCACATGCGTAAAGGCCTAAATGCACTGATTTTCTGCAATATGCTTGAAGGATTTGTTGATTGAAGTGATTAAATAAATGGACGTTGAATACAAAAAAAACCTTCTAAACACAAGTTTGAAATCAATAGTAAACAAAACTAAAACTGCTTTAACGTTTACATGGAAAAATCTAATGCACAGTTTGTCCTTTTTTTTTTTTTTTAGATTGTGCTTCTCCCTTTATACATTTTTTATGATATCCAACATGGACTGATGCACTGTTTAACTTGGAGCACAAATAACAGTGGCACATAACAGCTGGTTATTTTTCTGAAGTCTATGTAACACCATTTTGTATCTGCTTTGGATTTCAATTGCTTAGCAAGATACACAAATAAATGATGCATAAAGGATTGACTGCTGATTCTCTGCATCTATTTTTGGAAAATCTCCAGCTTTCTGGAACAGTCAAAAGGTTTTGCTGCACGAGCGTCAGGACTAAGAGTGATTGGCCATAGGTGCATTGGCTCAGGGTAGGGCCAATTTTTTTTTTTTTTTTTTTTTTTTGCTGACCACTGCAACCCACAACTTTGATTTACTGTTATCTCTTAAGTAATAACAGGCCATAACAGAGACCAGGACCACTTCTACAGGGGGACTGGCCAAGGTTGTGTTTTTTTGTGTTTATCTTTATTACAATGAAACAATCAACTGTATATGTTGATATCTGCTGTTACAACAAAGTCCCCAGTCAACGTCACTTACTGGTGAAGTAAAACTGAAAATGTTATGTAAGTGATGTACTTCAATATTGAAGCAAAACTGCCAGATATCAGCCGGAGGGCTAAAGACTGTACACATTTTTATTTTTTTTATTTATTTTTTTTTTCAAAATGTGACTTAAAGACAGCAGAGTCAATGTTTTGGAGTGTTTGTTACAAAACTTTTGATCTGAGTCCCATAGCAAATTTGTGGGCAGAGGACAAAAGAAGTGTTTCAGCAAAGTCAGCCTACAAATCTGACTCAGTTTCACTCGTTCTGTCTGGAGGAGGGTGCCAGAATTACAGCAAACTATTGTGAGAAACTTGAGGAATGATACCTCAAAATGTTTGGCCCAAGTCACATTGTCACAGGTGAAATGTTTGTAAAGTTTTGCATCTGAAGAAAGATTCCTTAAACGTAGATCTCTCTATAATATGACATTTATCAAATGTAATTATTCGTGGGAAAATGAAGTGACCTAAAACAAAATGTTTAGTCCAACGGAATGTCAGACAGTGCAGACAAAAAGTTTGCCTTTAATTGTATTTAATCTATACTTTTAGCTGTGATGCTTCAGTATAATATAGCTTAACAATATTGTTTTCCAGTAAAGTCAATGTTTACTTTGGTCCGATGTTGTTTACACCGTCCTGATTTAAGGTCTAAAGTACCAACGTTGCCTGTGTGACTGCCGACTGCAGTGCTGGCCCTCTGTGTCTTCATGTCCTCATTAGCCTCAAGAACTTATATCATCAGCAATCTACATTTCTTTTCCACAAATAAACCTGTTCATTATTTACAGTGACTAGACATTGCTTCCCCTGACCTCTTGTGTGCTTTTGGGTGAAGTGTCACGGATTGGGATAATTTAATGCGAGCTGATGGCTCATTAGAATGCAAGCAGACGCAGGCTGTGCTGAGCTATGTTCAACAGATTTGAAAATGCGAGCCACACTGGCAGCTCACTCAGATATGTGACAAGTTATTTCATGATTAGTCATGGTCTCTTATGACTCACCCTCCAAACACCGAATGCAGGAGAGAGGGAGTTCAGTCTTTTGCCAATGTCACACTGACTAACGGAGTTAGGAGAAATATCCAGACCGCTATAATACATATTTTACTCTCTGTGTCCGCAGAGGGGTTCAAAACTTACAGGAGGAAATTGAGCTTCCCTCTGCAGCTTTTGTTTGAAATCCATAACAGGGAGGTCACTCTGGTTTACCAAGTGAGTTCTCATTTCTTCCCTTTTATCAGATGAAATGCATTTATGTGTGAAATCCTTTAGGAAATGTCTGTGTAACGTACAAATGTTCAATCTTGAAACTTAGATCTTATTTTTATCCGTGGTTGTAGTTTGGTTCATTTTATTGGTGTAGCACCAATTCACAACAAACGTGATCTCAAAATATTTTACAAGACAAAAAGGTCCTGTAAAATATTACAGCATCCAGAAAAAATTATGGATATGGCCTAGGTTCTGCACAGAAAATCACTAATAAACCACAAGAGGTTTCTTGTGTTCTTATTATACAGCATATTACTGTTAATTAGTTTTTCTATCTATTTTAATACTTTATCTTTGTGGGAACATAAAATCCTCAAAGTGGTATCATTTTGCTGTTGTTACACCTGAATTTCCCCACCAGGGGAAAATAAAAGATGTTTTTATTTAATAATAAATTCCCAGCCAAATTTGTGTCCTATGATTCAAAAAGCTGTTTTTGCCCTCCATTCAAAAAAATAAAATAAAATGTGTTTAGATCTGAAAGACTTCCAGTAACTTTTTCAGATCATTTATGAAAATCTACTTTGTAAATTTTGTGTCAGAGTAAGACTCTAATGTTTTATTTATATGTTTTAGTTTTAGAACAAAGAAGAGCATCAGTTAAAGACAAAAAAAAAACTGTTTACAGCATTATAAAATAAACAAAATTTGATTTTTTTTTTAGCTCAAAACAATTCTGATCTCCATATCGAGTTGACTAAACTTCTTAGGAGCCACTGTGGATCCCCTAATGAGCCAAACGGGCAGCAGGAAGACCTCTGGTGTGGTTGGGAACCTTTCTGTGACCTCAGACTAGCAACCCTCTTCTCTGCAGCATCAAATTGAAAGTAAGCAACCCTCATTGCGCTGTGGTTGTGCGAACATGACAGCCAGTGTGGTAGAAAGCATCTCGAGGCAGCAGGCGTAATCAGTGGTTATTCTGTCTGGTGAATACTAAGTGTGTCAGCATTGTCACCTTTACTCCAAGGGAGGTTTTCAAAAGTTGTCCCAATATAATAGGTTCTGCACTGAATGAATTGTTCTACCCGGTTGATGTTTCACTGCCAAGAAACCAGCAGCTATTTAGTCACTGCATTCGCACACGGCTTATTTTGTGTTACCAATTTAAGTATCATTATTATTGAATAACTGTTTTTGTTGAACATAACAGAGTCTATTATGTTGTTGAACCTCATTGTCAACATCCTCGTCTGTTCCTTCAAGCAGAGAGGAATTATTGTAGTAGAGAGCGCTATAAATTGCCTGGAAGCATCTCCCCCCCCTTGCTCTAAATGGATTAAAACATGTACAAACACCAACCAGAAGCACACAATAGCTTTGAATAGGTCATAGGAAGTGCTGCATTCTGGCTGCGAAAGTGAAAACAGCAAAACAGTGAGTTATTTCAGTTATAAACTGACTTTGTGATGGCTGCCTTCTTTTTGCTGGAAGCTACGATGCCATTTATGAAACTTAAATTTCAAAGGCAGTTATTGCAATTTAAGTACAACACAAAGGACAGCCAAATTTAAAAGTCAGTTTTAAGATTTATAGAATATTAATTTCTTAGATTTGTCAGAATAACATTTAGTATTGAAAATTATCAGTGTATTTTACCATTATGGTGGCCTACATAAGTATTCATAACCCTTGATCCAGACAAAATAGTTAGTAATTTTTTAAAGTGGATTAAAGTTACAAATAATTTTACATGGTTTTCCAAACTGTTTTAGTAAAATATAGGTCATCTATTCCGTAAATGATTACTTAAAGAACATATTTGTTGTGGAGGAGTTTTAAGGTTTGAACACCTTTAAAAAAAAAAGTCTTTGGATTTCATCCTCTGAAAGCGGAAAATACATAGTGCAGCTGCAAAACTGCCAAAAAAAGCAGAGCATTTCTGTCACAAACCAGCAGTTTCCTAGCTCCCTTGGGCTTTTTATTTTTCTAAAGTGAATACGTCGTTAATCCACACCTATGAGTTTGTAAAACATATACTGTAGTGCTCAGGAGTTGCCTTGTCAGCGCTGCACATTATATCTGTCTTTAGTATCTCTATACTGTGCTATTCAAAATAATAATGGCGAACAAACTAAGTGAAGCGATCGTCTTGTTGGTTGTGTGATTGCTTTAATTTTAAATATCTCTCCCTTCCGTGCTGTTACTTTTGGAGGCCTGTTTATGCTTGTAAATCGTTTTGCAGTTGAACATTTTGTATCAAAGCCTATTCATATGATCGAGACCCAAATCCTATTTCAATTCAGTCTCCAAAAGTTTACTAGATTTCATAGATTTTCATAAAACAAATAGAAAACTATGTATTTTTACAGTCTTGCATTTATTTATGCATTACGTTGTATTCAAATGTCACATAAAATCCCAATAAAAACACTGAAGTCTGTTGTTGCAAAGTGACAAAACAGAAATGCTGAAGTGTGAATCCCTTTGCATGGAGCTGTACAGGAGGCATGCTTTATTTACTATTTGCGGCCTTCAGTGTACTTATTACATTCTTAGAGCAATTGTACCATGCACCTCCAACTATGTCTTCCAACTTTGTCTACCCATTTTTCACCCTGAATAATATTACGGAAAGGAGAAAAAAAGAAAAAAAAACTGAAACAATGCACACATATTTGATGCAAACAGGAGAACTATTTTTTCCCTTCTCAAAATCTGTTTTGGGAAAAAAAGAAAACACACAGCCTCTTCTGACTTTGTTTGCCAGAGGTAGACCTACAGGGTGGAAAGCCTCTATTGCAGTATTGTAAACAGACAATAAAACTGAAAGATTCCCTGAAAATAGCTATCGGGAAGGCTGTATATCAGCCAGAAAGAACCTCTGTGTGATGACTTATTCCAGCGGCCACAGGCAGTTTAGAAGCCTATTGTAATATGATAAGAGCCGAGTAAAAGATTGCAGCTGTAGCAAGAACTGAGTTCCACACAAAGGATTCGTCTCTGCTAGGGAGGAGGTTTTCTTTTTTATAATAACAGACACTTTATTAGAGAGGACATTTAAAAATAATTGCCATCTAAAGGCTATTTATTGAACAAACATTTTTGAAAATTGCTTTCTCACTAACAAAAGAAGAAGCAGCAATCATAATACGCCTGCAGGTGAAGTAACCAAGAGCACACATAATTATAGCAATAAATGGTGTGAAAGTGGGGTCAGAGGCTCACCAAGAGGCTCTGTGCTGCAGCTCACAATGAGTGCAGTGGGTGTTTTCAGATGTAAAATACGCTGCCTTGCACTGGCAGTTAGTGCCTCTGTGCCGCTCTCCCATTTCC
The DNA here is from genome assembly GCF_001443285.1 of Poecilia latipinna. Taxonomy (NCBI): domain Eukaryota; kingdom Metazoa; phylum Chordata; class Actinopteri; order Cyprinodontiformes; family Poeciliidae; genus Poecilia; species Poecilia latipinna. The sequence continues at coordinate 249,814 of NW_015113408.1, read as the reverse complement.
AGGACGATATTCAGCGCAGCATCTCCCCGGCTCCAGTTCTGGGGCCGACATTATGCAAGACTTGATTACCAAGTGGCCGGTCGCTGCTCAGTGCTGACTGTTACTCTGTGCCCCTGCTCTCCATGGGAACATGGTGGGTTTCACTTGACACTTCGACCACGCAGCAGCTGAGCCTCAGATGAATGCTAGTCTATACCTGCTCCCCCTGGGGGTGGGGGTAAGGCGGGGGAGTCTGGGGCTTCCGAGTCTCTGCTGCAGGGGTTGTGTGAGAGGAGAAAGGTTACATTCAGTTTACATCATAAAGGCTAGACACACACACACACACACACACACACACTCGCACAGAGGCCTTCAGATACAGAGCCTCCCTCTATCTGACTCCATCTTTGACTTTCTGTTGTTTTTTTGTTGTTTTTTTTTCCTAACACGCTCAGACACACTGACACTCAGTGATACATCATTCACTTGCTGTTCCCCTCAAAAAGTCACACTTTCGCTCTGTTCAGAGCTGAGTAAAATGACGATCCCCTATTGTGAGTCCCTGCAACGTGTCAGTGTTGTTGCATGTGTCTTGAAATCTATATCTTTGCTTTTGTTTAAAAAAATACAGCAACACAGTTTTATAATATGTAGCACACAATGTGAAATCAGATTAACCAATTTAATTTTATTGCACCTACTAATCAACCTGGCTATTTGTGAAAAAGTAATTAGAACAGCGAACCCCCCTAGTTAGTCAGCAGTATTTCTAACATACATGCAGCTGACTAGTTTTCAGCTGTAGTTTCAAAACAAGGCCTAAGGAACTATTAGAATTACATAATAAAGAATATGTAATTTAATATAAAAATAATACCGAACATGGTATTAAGATGTAGGTTTTTGTTTTGTTTTTTAAGCTGTGTTAGTCCCAAAAACAAGCCTAACAGATTTACACTTAGAAATGGAGTGTTATAGCAAATGTCCCGTTTAATATGCATTAAAAAAAAAAACTATTAGAATTTGCTTTAGGATTCTTTCAATCACAAGAGGGAAACAAAAGGGCAAGGAGAATATAGAAACAAGAACTTGGTTACCTGAAAACAGCCAGGATGTATTTTGCTAGGCATAATATAACAGCAATATTTTACACCATTTTGACTATGCAAATCTGAATTACCCTAATCTATAAATGCCTTACTGCTGGGATGCAGACGGACCTTAAAAGAAGCAACATTTCTGCGTACTTGTTCTGAACATTACAGTTTATTCAATACCCCTTAGATGTGTTAGATGCGTGACTTAAACTATTGTCAGCTTAACACCCAAAAAACAGTTTTAAGTTGCGGCAAACAAAGCGTGACTGTTTTTTTTTGTTTTGTTTTGTTTTTAACCGTGCTGCTAAAAACAAGAGATTTGAATGTGGACAACTTCTTCAAAATTATCTACAAAACAAATGTGGAACTGATGTTTACATACACTGTATATTTCTGACAATCTTACATTAAATCATACTACACCTTTCTTGTCAAATTCAAATGTTTGCAAACACAAGTATTCCACTGCCCTTAAATAATCTGGTATGCCTGGTTTATGCTTTGGTACATTTTCCAGATATGGTACATTTGGTCCTCTTAACCCAAAACAAAAGCACAATGTTTTATGAAGATTGTCTTTTTCTAGTATGGGAATGCCACTATCCATAGGTAAACACAAAACCTGCACTGATACGGCCTGCGAGGCTCTCGGCAAGGAAGGGGTAATTACTTCCAAAGCAGCATAAAGTTTGCAAATGTAGTCTGAGACAAAGACGTTAATTTCTGAATAAATTTCCTGGGGCCTGATGAAACTATAATGGAAGTGTTTGGCTATAATGATCATAGTTACATTTGGAGGAAAATGGGAAGTTTGCAACCCTCAGAGCATCATCCCAACTGTGAAGTTCAGTGATGGCAGCATCCTGCTGTTGGGATGTTTTATTAAATGAGGGGTTTGTGCTCTTCACAATATAAAAGGCAGGATGAGGAAATGGTAAGACATCTCTAGACATGAGCCGGGAAGTTAAAATTTGGGCACAAATGGGTCTTCCAAAAGACCATGAATCATTATCATACCACAAAATCAGTTGCAAAGTGGTTCAAGGACATGACACCACAAAGCCCTGATGTCAGTTCCACAGCACATTTGTGGGCAGAGCCATCGAGTAGACTGACAGAAATCCAGGCACTAATTCTAACTCACTTTGTAATTGGTGTCTGAGATCTTTCTGCTCTGACCAATCACCTATTAGCGCTAATGCACTTCAGGCTACTTCGACATTTTAGGTTTGGTTTGCCCTTCTTCTTTCTGCTGCTTGTATGCACTACAGCACTGAGTATTCATTGATCTTTCCCTCTTGTGAACTTAAAAGTGGTTTTATTTGCATCATAGTAATATTTGGTTTGAGCTAAATCAAATCTTCCCTGAGAGACCACGGTTTGAATTTCATATTGCATTTTCCCAATACACCAGGAATTCCTCTGCATATGTATCTCTTTCTCTTGCACACACACACACGCACACTGCTCTTTCCTTCTTCCCTTTCCATTTCCCCCCCTCTAAGTCTCTTTGTCACCTGCTCTCTATTCCCGGCTCATACTCTGGTCATTGCACAACAAAGCGCCAGTCTCTGCATGCTCAGCAAAAGAAAACCTTTAGCTTTTTTTCTTTTGCTCCCAGTTCATTTTGACGAATTGTTCCCTCACTTTCTTCTATGTTCAATGAATAATAAAAGGATCTTTTAAGCTTCTCCCTCTGTTGTGAAGTAAGCTTGCTGTTTCTCATACAATTTTCCTCAGATGCAGTTGTAATGCAGATAATGATATATTCATGGCCCACATATGTATTCATTTCTCATCTGATTTGATTCTTTGCGCAGTGTGGCTTCAGTACACAATGGGCGCCACTGCTATTTGGGCAACGATACAATGCATCATGATTTCAGTTTGAATACGGTTAGGCTAATAAACTCTAGAAAGAGCTTCTTTTTTACCAGTACAGTACCTGAAATTGCATAAATAAGACTGTTTCCCATTCATATCCAGTCTAACTTCTATGCAAAACAGTAAAGTTTAGTACCGTTCTAAGAAATATGTACAAACACAGACAATTATGTTCGCAACCATAGTCTCAATATTTAAAAAGCCTCCAAACAAATTAACCTTTGTTGACCTTTGGCATTATTTAACCCTAAAACCTGCAGAAAAAAACAACATCAAATGTTACTCATATCAGTCTCTAAAATAAATCTAACTGGAGCATCTTGGTCACGAGCATCCTTTAATCAGCATCGGCCAACTTGGGGCAAACGAGTCTCCATTACAACCATTAGACGCCACTTACATGCCATATAGTTTGTAGGTGATGACAGACGAAAGCCCTGTTTGTCCTACGATTCCAAAAAGCTTCCTAAATGCTACTGAAACATTAACTGGTATGTGCTTCTGTGACATTAGACTCAGATTGAGCTTTTCGGCAACAAATGATCCACAAAGGGTGAATATGTGCTTCATCAGTATGACTATTGTTAAACACGTGTGTCACTTCCAAATGCTCTAAAATCCATGAATGGTTTGAATTACCAGGATATTCAAGTTCGCCAGACACAACATCAAGTGTCTTTCATGGCCACATCAGTCCTCATACCTTAAGAAAGTAGAAAACTTTTGGTTTGAATGAAAAAACGAGAGCATAAGAGAGAATCTATTATTAGTATTATCTAATTATTATCTAACTATTCTTGAGCAAGATTGAATGGATGCATTGTTAAATTCAGAATTATGAATTCTGAATCTAACAATATAGTCATAATAATAATATTTCACTTTAATTTTAATGTAACCTTTATGTCTTTTCACTGGTGTGTAAAAGCTTTTGAAGCAGGAGGAAACATGAAGTGATGAATTATCTGTTCAGCGTCCTTCAGAAAGCTTCATGGTTCATGCTTAATAATTACTCCTTGTTTTAAGTGTTATTGTTATCCTAATTACTTACCAGCTTACCAGTGTCATGAAAAAGCACCAGTTGTTAAACACAACAGAAACCAGGGTAAATGTTGGTTAAGATGAAGAGTATATAAAGCAAACCTTGAAAATGCACGCCATATCACAGATTTTCCCCAAACACCTGAACACTGTCTGCTAACCACCACACGTAAGACCTGTACTATGAAGCAAGACCAGTGGTTTATTGAGTTAACTTCAGGTTAGATTCAAGACTTTCAGTGTCATAAAGCTGATTCACTTTTTACCTGGGTCTGTCATCATGGTAACTTATGCAATTTATCACCAAATTACAACTCAATATCATAAAAGCACTGCTTCTCAACCAATAAATGACCCAAGAAAATGAAAACAAAATGGAAAAGGATGACAGTGTATGAGCACTGTTTTTTCTCCTCATGTTGCAGTCATATCTTCCTTTCACCAGCAAATATTTGTACGAGAGCTTGCAGCAGAATTGCAACAGATATACCAAAAACAGATACTGATTTTTCTGAAGTTTGTTTCTGTTCGAATCCGAAGCTAAGAACTTGGTTAATTGCATTTTCTAATTAAAATGTGATCCTCTGAAAATTGATTCCTCAATTTTCAGCCAAAGCTATTTGCTGCATGTCTTTATCTTCTCTCTCTCTCAACATCTTCATGTTGAATAAAGACCATTAGTCCCACAAAAATCTCTACAAATTATTTTCAGTGCAGAGGGGAAATCTGACTTTTATACAAGCGGTAGCCAGAGGCTTGGCAAAGTTCATATACTGATAAAGGAGAATATTCTGTTTCTGTATCCTAGTACCTGAAGAACATTCTTTCTTGACAACTCTCACTCTACTTGCCATGTGAAAGTAGAGTAGTCTTCTCTCAGTTACAGGAATCATGCTTTGCAATATTATCCAAAATATCCCTGAAAGTATCTTTATTGATTAATTTCTTGATGAGCCCTCTGAAATATTATGAGTTGCATTTAAAAGCAGTATCTGTTAATTCCCTTTGTGTTTTAATTGATAGGTTCAAATGCTGGTAAAAGTGGGTCTTCTGTCAGACTTTTGCTATCCAGGCCCCCACATTAGTACCCTTGTTTCAATGACAAAGTGTTTAGCTGCTGTTGCACCGTTTCCTGTGCTGGCAGGTTGGAAATTGTTTCACAGGCCTCAATGTAGGGAAAGGAATAGGATTTTGTGGAACATCAATTTCTGTCATGTCAGTGAAATAATTTGTGTTGCTTTTCATGCATTCATGTTTTGAATAGTGCCTCTGTATTGGGACTGAGGATGTGGTATTCACAGCATTCATTTCTGATGTTGCAGTGTTACCATTTCATAATTTCCCCCGTACTTATAGACCAATTTCCTGCCTGGAGATTAGATTTCAATACTTTATCATTTTCCCCAAGTTGTCACATATTAGCATATTATTAGCTATTCGTTACATTACCAGTTTTACTGCGTTTCAAGAATCCAGCATCCTGAGGTGAGTGAATGTTCATCAAAGTAGACAGGCTATTTGTATATCATTGCATAGGAATAATATTGTGAAGTCAGTCTGTGTAAATGATGTGGCATTGGAACATGTTTGGTATACATGATGCGTAAGAGACGGGATGTTTTTCTGACATTAAAAAAAAAAAAAAATCCGTAGCAGCCTTACTTATCGAGTGATCACATTATGCATGCTACCAAGTTAAATGTGTTATGCATTATTTGCCTAAGGCGAAATATCCTCCTGTTCTGCATTGAAATGCAGAACAGATCTGCGTTACTGCGGTGTGAAATAACATAATTCTTGCATAAGTTGGCTACAATCTTGAAAAGTCATAAAAAAATTATATTTGAAGACTTTTTCCCTTCGACAAGCTTTATTAATGCCTCCACCTGTTTTACATACATTCCCATGTATTCCTTTTGTTGAAGAAGATTTAGGTTATAATATTTCTTAAGAAAACTCTCTGGCTCAATCTTCTTCGATCCCAGGTTCTCCCGGCGGACAGCGTGTAGCCACACAGAAAACAACAATGAGTGCAGACGTCACAGAATTACAGAGTTTAATCCAATAGAAGACAACACATAAAATTACAACAGAAACTGCGGAACAACAGAGACATCCATTCATTTACCTGAGACAAATGTAAAAGAAGAAGGAAGAAAGAAAGGAAAGCAAAGACGTCTTTGGAGAATTGCAAGAGCAAATCTGATTTGTTACTCCTGTGTAGAAAGTTTTATAGTAAAGGCGTATCCTTGTCTTTAATTTATTCAAATAAGGCATACCTTTGCTCATCCAACCAGAAGCTGTCTCTGACCCTTTTTAAAACTCCCTGCAAGTCACGATCTAGGACCATTTGTCTTCATTCTCTAAAAAAAGTGAGAGCAGAGTTTCTCCTGAACTCCTGCTTTTTTATGGCTTTTCATAGATGAGTGTGAAAAGCTGGAACTTCTCCTGATTGTTTCCCACACAGACAAAGGGCAGTTCAAAAGATCTTAGCAAACCATCTGCTGTAACTACAGGTAACATAAAGGTCAATAGGCCAGAATAAGTTACTAATTTTAAAACTATAATTAGGCTGTTTCACTCAAGACATGTTAAGTTTTAAAACTAGCATATTTCAAATTTATTAACACTTTTCAGTAACTGCGAGTTTGGTGTGTTAAGGTGTTAGAGGAGGTGTTCTCAGAAGATTAATTTTAGATTTTCCAAAGGCACAGTCTGCTCTGATAACCTTTGACAGCTTTTTCCGTCATCGTGGAACTACGAATAGGAACAGTCATCTTTGAGACTACTTTGTACGCAGGAACAGATTCCAGAAACAAAATTATTAGAAAAAAATGTTGCTTACACAAGATTTCACTATTTGTTTTGTCAAAAATGTAAGAACTGGCAGTGTTGAAATCAGTGTTCTTCTCTCTCTATTTTTTTAAACAGCATTTTTGAAAATATGAATACATTTATCACGGTGCTGTTTGCAGAAGAGCCCATCTTTGCTGCTGCTTACAGCAAATTTCTAATTTTTATGCCACCCTTTGGTGTCTTAATAGATGACTCAATTATTTAACATAATTGCTTGGGAAGGGCCCGTATTCCTTAAAGGGATCCATGATTGACCTGAAAATATAGTAATTTTCCCATTAACTAAAAAAGGTTTATATTTGTGATCCATAAATATTCATAATTACTTCTAATATTTTATATCTTTCTGTATATTTTTCACCCACGGAGGTCATAATTTTTTCATCTGCACAATGCAATGCTAGGTTGATGACATCCATGTGACAATATTTTTGATTTATGAAAACCAAACGGCTTTCAGTATTTTTACTGTATTGTTTTTACATCTAATCTAAGGTTATCAGTTGTGCACTCTACAAATCTGGGCTTTTGTGGAAAGTATTCCTGCAGCTTTTTGCTGCATGTTTGAGTGACCCAGCCAAACATGAGAATGAGGGCAAGAAGGCCTTCACAACTCCAAAGACAAATCATAAAATACTAAAAATGCAACAAATTAGTCGGCAATCACTTTCAGCAGATATTCAAACCTGTTGAATTTAAGACTCCATGACATGTCATTATTATTATTTTTTTTTTCAAAACTGTGCTTCATTTTCTTATTAAGAGATTAAATTATCTTCCCCCATCAGAAATAAATATGGTGACTGAAAATATTTAAGTGCATAAAAGTTTAACTTGTCTTAATGGTGAATTTTTTTGGCACAACCAAACTGCACATTTAGACAGGTCTGACCAAATAACCAGTTGGATAGGGTGCATTACTTCTTTCTAACTGCACTTCTGCACATTTGCCTCCAGCTGCAGGTTACAGTTTTATTTTTTCTCCTTTTTGTTTTTCTACACTCCTGCCTGGATTATAGAAGCGTTACGAGTGAAATGTAGTGAAATCATTAACGGAGCCCAATTTGAAATAATATTTTAATAGTTGAATAATGACTGTTGGGTAATTTTACTATCATAAATTAATATCAGATCTTTTTGAAAATTTATCTGTAGCTCTTTCCTAACTCTGCAAGCTGCAGTTTAAATTAACATGATTTACTCAAGGTCTATCATATGTCGCTCGAAATATAAATGCACCAGAAATAATCAGACCATGTGGTTTTACATGATTTTTCTCAGAAGGAGGCATTTTTCTCCTGCTTCTCTCATTCAGCTGTAGTTATTTGAAAAACCGCCACCAGCGTTGGAGGCTGCCTCATCACTCGTTCATAGGCCACACACTTGTATTATGGTGTTAATTAATGTTAAGAGCCGAGCTCAAGTGTGTAAAAATGTATGACAACCGAATATTGACATGGTAACAAACCGCTGTCTTTTCTACCTATTGCAATAAATGTACACTCTTGTGCTTTAGTCAGAGTTTCCAATATTGGATTTCTTATTGGTGCATTTCTTTGCTCTTCTTTGCCTCACAATTCAATGAGTCACATGTGAATGGTGTGAAAAATTCAGTTGTGCAGTGCTACAGCAGTCAGCGATGATCCAAAATGTCAGGGTGAGCAAAGCAGTGAATTCAGATGCAGCCCAAGGTTTGAATGTTAAATCAGCAGTGTGTGAGCAACAAAGGAAGAATATTTCATTGTTTTGTCTCGTTTCCCTCGAGTGTCTTGATGCTGAAAGGATGGAAACAATAATAAAAGCAGGAGCGTTCACAGATCTTCTGTTTGCTTTATCATTTACAAAACACAACAAATGCGATGTACAGATTTGAACCTGTTGAATTTAAGACTCCGTGATCAAATCCCTGCAGCACAACTAACAAAACAAAACTATCTCCCTGGTAATAAGCTAGAACATATGCTGTTTTATAACAGGAATTCAACGTATCCTTTCCCTTTCTACGCTTTGTCACTGTAATCTTCTCAGCAGTTTTTTAGCTGTTCCTCTCTTAAATCTTTACAAGTTGTAAACTCCATGCAGAAAAAAACTCAGACTGGGATTCGAACCCACGATCTCACTGAAGCAAGGCATCACTCCTGCCATTTGCACCACTGTGCAGCCCAAACAAAATCTGTAACTTAAAATTTCCAAAGCTATTTGGAGTTTGATGGAACAAAAATGGCAAAATGTTCAGAGTCTGTAAACTAAAGGTACAGTTCAGTTTAGTTTCATGTGTGTATAGTTTTGAACCACTACTAAATTAATTCATGAATACTTTCTCAAATGTTTGGTTGTGAAACAAATATAGACAAAAATGTGTCATTAAAGTAACATTCATTGCATTAAAACACCACATTTTTCCTTGCTCAAAAATAATACACATAATCGCATAATTAACCAGTACTTACTCCTTACAGTATTATAGTAACAATGTAGTATTTATTTGGGTTTGTAAGAAAAAAAGTGATATCTTGTAATTACATCAAAGGACAACAAATTTTCATATGAAGTAGTATATAGAAAACAGACACCTTGAAATTCTTTTAACAATTTTTATTGAGTTTGTTCAGACTTTCTTCCTGTTTAACACTCCTCTTAGTTTGAATAGTGCAGCGTAATTTACAGTGTTCAGGTGTGTCAGTGTGATGTACGCTACCAATGACTAGAAATCATTGTATTGATTTTATATTCAATGATCATTTGGCCAACATTCAAACATTGAACAGATACTTAAAGCAAATCAATGCATGGATGTGCCATAAGTTTGTTCATTTGAATAGAAGCCAAGTTTAGGTGCTTATTTTTGTCAGGACACAGCTAGAAACTACTGATCAGACTTGAAATCTGAGTGTAGTGATGGATCCAGACCTGAATCTTCGCAGTCTGTGTCATATCACCAGAAGAATACTTCTTGGCTTAAAGGACAAATTTCCCAGTAGTATGTAGAGAAACTTATTTGTGCCTTTACCTGCAGTGTCTTAACAGGTTTGCTTGAAAAGTCAGAGAGCTGCAGTTGTTCCACAATGGTGTAAAACGAGGAAAATAGAGTACATCATAAAGTCCTTAAACCAGCTTCCTGCAGCTCAGAGAACAGACTTTTAAAAAAACTGTCATTAGTTTAAATCATTGAATGCCTTAGAACCATAAAAGATTTGTTGTCCTGTCTACCTCTCAGACCACTCAGCTCTGAAATAAACTTCCAGAAAACTACCAAAATGGTAAAACACTCAGCTCCTTTAAACAAAGAATAAAAAAACCTATTTGTTTAAGGTTTGATTAATAATAACTGGAACATCATTAGCTGTAGGCTGTATTCTAGCGTTTGAACATTTTTCTTTATTTTTCCACTGCAACGTAATGCTTCTTGCTTATTGTTATGTTTTCATCATGTAAAACACACTGGACTGCCATACAAATAAGCTCATCTTGTCTGGGAGCTAAATGCAATGCCTAATATGTTCCCCCAAATGTTTAGATAATTATGTGCCAAATTTATCAGAATGTAGGTCATGCTATCTGTTTCACTTCCCAAGGTGAGTGAATGTTTGTAGTGTTTGCATTGTGGTACAGACAATTAGATAACTGTAGTTTTTTAAGTGGTATTGTTGTGGATGTGTGGTATACCTGGCATGTGAGACCTGCAAGGTGTAGATTTTTCAACATCCAAAAAGATTTAGTAGATGATGAAATTATTCGTGCTAGAGTATGAAATGAGTAAGAAAAGGATGCTGGTTGGTTATTTACCCGAGACATTAAAATACAGAACAAATGAATGTCACTGTGGCATTTAAATTAAATTACATCTAGGCCTAAAAAGCTGCTACACCAACAGTCTAAAAGTGACAGAGGCCTTTCTATTGCAAGATGTTTGTATTATAGACTTATAAAACATAATTTTCTACTTACTTCAACAGATAAAACCAAACGGTGATAGCAAACTGAATTGTTTCACGAGAAAGAGTGGAGCATTTCAGCATCCTGAATTCTTACCCCTTGAAGGCTCAAGACAAATCTAATGTATTCCTTTACTAATTTAATGCAAGAGAAAATGGAACATAACAGCTAGGTGTCAGTAATTAAACTGATTATCAGCAAATAACAGGTTTGATCATCTATGTATTGGGAGCTTTTGGGCTGGAACCAGAACAAACCGTCTTGAAACCATTTTGCTTCCAAGCTGGGAATTTGTGAGCACAACAAAAATATCCAGTGAGATTTTGCTGTGGGTTTATATAATAAAGAATAAAGGATGAAAGTGAAAGTGGGTTTTGAACATTTTTAACTCCATTTCAAATGTTTAAAGTGATTTCTAAATGCATTAAATCGGTAGGCAAGCTGAAAGGTACCATCTCCTCTGCATGCCTGCTTGCTCTACATAATGATTATATAATGAGCAAAACCAGTTGATCAAAACTAACCAACACTCCTTCCCTAATGAGCTTCCAACTCATAGTTTCCTAGATTCATTGTCAAAATGATATTATCAGATCATTAAGCTGGAAAGACTTGGGATTCTTTCTCAGGTTTGGATTTCCATGATGGCAACATGTTTAATTTATTCCTCTGAGCCACAGAAGTTTAGAACGATGGATATTCAGATTTGGCTGACTGTGGCTCTTTATCCCTTGTCGTTGGCATTTGTCTGCATTGTATGCATCGCTGCCGCTCTTCGTTTCCAGGAACCATGCTGGGGCTAGTAGGCTGAGCTAAACAAGCAAATGGAGTCTATTTTTGCCAGCACCATGTGCAGTCGGCAATATGCAACACACTTCTGCAAAGGATGTCTTTTCGAATGAGAGGATGCCAAAGAGTGAGAAATCAATGTGCACTGAAGGTATGAATTTTAATAAGAAAAAACTGCGAATAAAGTTGTGCATCATTAAGCCTTCCATTACTTCAACTCTGAATAAAGAATTGTAGCTTTTTTTGTTCCCAACTGCGAAACTGCAATTAGTATTAGCTCAGTAAAAAAACACGGTAAAACGGCCAGCAAGTTGGATTTCATTTTTGCACCAAAGTGATTCTTTGCCATTCTGCTGGTTTTTGGTGCAGCTGCGGTGCTTTGTGCTGCCTGTTGTCTCCTTCTCTTCCACCGTCTGAGCCAGGTTTATTTTAGGTGTTGTCGCTTTGAGATTAATGAAATCAACCAAACATCACAACTGCAGGCCATGCCTTTCAGAGGATGCTAGCATTATGAGTAATTAATCTGAAAGTGCTATGATTAATCCTGTTACTTTACCCCCTGGGGCGAGACTGGATGTCTGCAGAAAAAATCCCCTCACCAATCCTCCTGAGAAAAAACATGCACATTTAGCTTTCTTAAGTCCTTAAAACGCCGTGCACGTCCTTTCATATCATGTCATTTGCAAGTTTACGGGATACCTCCTGGCTTCTTCTTTTACTACGATATTCAGAGCTCTCCTCATAATATATATATTGTAACATACAAGGAAAAGAGAGTGACTTAGTGAATACAAGTGAAAAAGATTTAGTTGTAATGTAAAAAATGTATGAAAAAAAAAAAAATATATATATATATATATCCGGACAGTGCTGCATAAATGGAAAATCTAGGGGAGTTATGACTCCTTCCAAAAACATTTTCCCCATCAAATATATATCTTTGTTTTTGCTTTTTTTGTAACACTTGAATGTGTCAGACCAAAAAAAAAAAAAAATACAAAATGCAGCAATCAAATGTTGATTTCACGTATTAATTGAATCAACTGGCCCAATGTAAAAATAAAAATACATTAATTGCCCCTTATTAAACTTTTATTTTATAGCTGAGATCATTCTCATTAGCCACACCCAGGCTAATAAAAATTAATATTGAATCAATATTCTGTTAAATGTAGTAGATCAGAAAATATCATATAGGCTGACTCATCTGCAAAAGCAGTTCAGTCCAATTGAGTTTATTCGTATAGCACCAATTCGCAACAAACGTTCTTGCCAGGCACTTTACAAAAATATAATTTCAATTTAATCACATACATTCCAATTAATCCTAGTTATCAAACAGGACAGTACACTCAATTAATTCTTCAAAGTAGTTTAAAAAGTCTACCCAGCACTTCACTTCTCTTCACAGCTAAAAAGCCTCAATACCAAGCATGCATGTAGCGACAGTGGAGAGGAAAAGCTTCTCTTTAACAGGAAGAAACCTCCAGCAAACCCTGGTTCTGTACAAATGGCCATCTGCCAATTTATAATTGAATTTTGCTGTTTAATTTGAAAATTCCATAGGATAATTAGGATCTGGAAATGATGTCAGAAAACAGTGATATTAGCTAGTTATTGTGATCCTAGCTACTATTAGCAATATAAACTGATACTAATGTATTTTTTTCCCCGTTTATTTTAAGAGACAAGAGTCATTTAGCTAATAGCTATTGCACAATACACTCTATAACACTGGATTAAAGCTGCACAAAACTTTAAAAGTGCTATTAAAAAGTTTCTGTCAGTCACCTCCACTTTATTCTATATTCATGGCAGCCATGTTGAATAAAGAAAACTTGTGGTGCCTCAGTAAACACCGATTTTCCCAGCCGTGATCCGGACTTTATCGGGTGTTCTTGTTGAATCTCCAACTCTGAACGTGGAAAATCCACCTTTAAGAACAAAGAGGGTGCATTAAAACTCAAGTGCTTTTGGGTTTTGCTGCAGCACAGTGATCTGAAGCACACCAGCCACTCAACCTCTGGATGAATCATAAATAAAGCAAAAGGTAAAGATTTTGGAGAGACCGAGTCGTAGTCCAGGCTTAACTCAGACTTTGATGCTGGGTTGAAAAACCCTCAAATGTGACTCGATTAGAATAATTCTGCAAAGAAGAGCCAGGTTGGTTAAGATAAAATTTCCTCTTATTAAATGAAATCATCATCAGCAATTTGTATTTTCTTAGGCTATCTTTTTTGTCAAAATTTGTTCGATTTTTCTCCAAAAATTTAAATGTGATTATTTTCTTTAAATCTGGACAACTTTGCCAGAATTTCATTTTAAATAAATGAATCAAATATGTACTCAAATACTGCATATCCGTACATCTTGCATCTGTCGGAAGTTCTACGTGGGATGCTCAGCCTATCGAATAACCAAGGACAGCACAAGGACAGCTAGTGAGTCTCAGGCTTCTCCATCTCCCCAGACTTTCTTCATGTTGAGCAACCCTCGAGCCTATAAATTGATTAAGGACAGCTTTTCACTGCTGACAGCTCCCACCAAGATATCATCACTGCCTAGAAAGATGATCGCATGCTGGACAGCCTGACAGTCCAAGTCGCACATTATAAATCACCCCACTCTGTCCTGTTGTACTCAGACCTCACTATAATTGGAAATTACATGCTGTTTTTATACTTGTGTGTTTTCATAGTGTGAAATCCCACACATGAGTGGATTTTTTTTTCATAGCTATTAATGTAGTCCATCCACTAAGTAAAAAATAGCAGTTAGAAAGAAAGTAAAAGGACAAGATCCAAAACACATGTATACAACTAAACATTTTAACAACATGATGTGAAATTAAAATCTCACAAAACCAAAATGAAAACATGATGGCCTTTAACTCAACTCTCAAGCTAAACACATACACATATTTTCAAAGTAAAATTAACATGAAGCATCTCGGGATTCCTTTTTATTCTCCCTGACCAAGTATTCCAGAAAATGACATTGCACCAGCTTACAGCATCCGCCACAAATGAAATAATTCAACCTTTTATTGGAGCAGAACAGATGCTTTCATAAAAATTCTGAAAAATATAACCTTTAATTTGAGTATATTTATTGTGGTATAAAAAAAAATGTGTTAAGTTCTACACCTAATGGGATTCCTGCTGTAGATAGATGGACAGCGTATCTTCAGATTTCCTCAGATTCAACAAAGTTGAAGCATGCACACCGAGGGATCTTTGCACGCTCTCTTTATGTTCTCTTCTCCTCAATTCCCTAATGAGGCAAATTTAGGAGTTTTCATGGAAGAAATTTGACTTTATGTCCAGTTTTGACAACATAAATATTCTCGGATAGTTTTAATTCTTAAAACCCCGGTGACCTATTATGAGTTTACAGTCATTTAAGATCTGTTGGCATTTAAGACATCATGGTGTTTTCTACTCTTGAAGTGCTCAGGTTCTTGAGAAATGAAAGAGGCCCACATCATCACAAATCCTCTACCGTACACCAAAACCTTATTGACTGTTTGTGACTGAAAAGTTTAAATCTCAAATTCCACTAGATTACAACAAACATCGTATTAAAAAAAAAAAAGGTTTTGTCCCAGGAAACACTCAGTTATTCTACAAATGCCACTTTGAAGACTTTGTGTCCTCTGGTTGCCACTCTTTGTTGTCATTGGGAAAGTAATAATTTACAAAAACAACTTCTGAACTTTTGCTGACATTTTTATTTTGTGTTGTCAATTTTTTTTTTCACTGTTTTGTGTTTTTGTTTTAGCATGCGCCAGATCAATTCAATTACTCTTTTCCTTTCCTCTTTCAAATTGTGTCTTTATTCCGTAACTTTTGTTGCGATGATCAGAAAATGCTCGTAACGATGCATATGTAAACGTAGTTCTATAAAATTATCAAAGTACTTTACACTCATATGTAAAGTAATTGGAGTTTCCTCGTCTGGGATCATTCCACTGTTTATATCTCTGTAAATTTCCTCATCTAAATTATATAAAATTCATATGTACTGACATGTGACACCGTGATATCACAGCCTCCACTGTTGCTTTGATATTTACGGGTTGCTGTGTTTGTTGGCTTGTCCAGATGTAAATTATAAACAAGTTTAAGCCTCTTTTTTTTTCCCGCAGTTGAATCTTGAGAGTAGATGGAGGAAATCGCATTACTTGAGGTTTTGATGGTCGAATGGTGGTTTGATGGATCTGCTAAAGTCTTTCTGACACTGTAAATGATCCAACTCTTCTGGTTATTTTTTTTTCACCAAAATATCATGGGGTATAGCTTTTCACGGCTGGTTTACAGTGAAATAATGCTTTCACTGACAGATTATGGCCCCAGTGAGGCTTTCTGAAACTTTCAGAAGTAGAGATACGTCTGTGATCATTGCCATCATTTTCTTCCTCAGGTGAAAGGTTGTGAATGTCTTGGGAGAGCTGATAGCTATCACAAGAGGCTTCTTGTGTGACAACTTGGAAATGAGAAACCGTTATGCTAGCCACAATTTTGATTAAATCAGCTTATTTTGAAGGGTTTGTGCTTCAGCTATTGACAGATTCCACTTGGTTGCTCTGCCTTTTTATACCTTCATATGTTCAATAATTTATTGCCTTTTGCAATTCTACTTTAATACGTGCAACCTAATTTATGAGATAACTTTCGAGGGTGTCTTTGTGCATGTGGATTTCTTGGGTTGTTACCAATTATTGGAGCCATAAAACAACCTATAATTTACTTGCAACAGACTATTTGTAGATTATAGAAAATTGCTTTAAATCAGTAGTTGTCAAAGCAGGCATAAATGTCCCAAATGATGCATGATTGCTACAAAAAAATGACCAAAACGACAAAGATGCAAAATAGCAAAAGGGTAAATGACCTTTTCATAATGTTTCCTTTTATTGCGCGCTGCAAAACCTGAGCAGACCTGTTATACGGAGAGTGAAATGTGCATCGCTGCAGGTATTGCCGATGAGGTGCCTGTATGTTTTGTCACCAAATAGACATTTGCCATAAACTAATCTTCATGTCATAGCCAGGCAGTGTCTGTTTGGGAGAGCTGACACGCATTACGATTTACTGAGAAGTACAAAGAGAAGGAAATGCATAAAGGATTTAAATCTCCTTCTGACTCAGATGGGAAAACGAAAGCAGATCCACAGCCTCTATCGGTTTATTTATGTCCACAATACCCGCGGATGAATGTCTGAACGCCATTCAGCCACTTGTGATTTCACAGCGTCGTGCGCGTATCTCTCCTAGGTTCCTTTAGTTCAATCAGCCTCGCTCCACCACACGCAGCACTCCCTCCCTCTCTTGAGTAATGGCCTGTGTCGGCTTCTTGTCACCGTGAGAGGTGGTGCTGCATGGCTCGCCTCTGTCCTCCTGTTTCCATGCGTGTCCTTTCAACCGACCAGGCAATCCCGGCTGATATCTCTATCGACCGTGATTCACTTGATACAGCTGCAGCCTCCCTCTCCCGATGCCTTCCTTCCCTTGTGTTTTTCCTCTCCTTCCTTCGCTCCTGTCCCTACCTTCTTCTCATGACGCCTCCATCGTGCCAGAACGCCACATTTTTTTCCTGTGAGCAGCCCAGACATGGCCGGAGAGCCCCTGACCCCACGCATCAGTCGTGGCGGTGAATGAGTTCAGCATGGTTAAGCAGCATGAGAGCTCCTGAGCAAACAAGAGAGGTGACTGGTGTACAGATGTAGGAGGAGGGATTGTGAGCAAATAGATTGGGAGCATGGCGATGCTCTCCTGCGAAGAGACAGGTCTTCGATTGAATTTTGATGCAGCTCCTCTCGATTTGTTCTACACAGATTACACCGCCCAGCCTCTAAACTTCCTGCGTCCTGCTTTGTTTTCGGCATGCGTTCGCGTTCCCCTCTCCTCTCTACCTGTTGTAGCGTTGGGGTCTTTATGCTGCTTGTATCCCCCTGTGTTGCCTGTGTAACAGCTCTGACAGCTCACCTAAATCAAGCTCCTCCTCTGCAGTATGATTCCTACGTGTTACTGCCAGGACCTGCAAGCCAGCGCGCTGCGAATGCTCTAGCATGTATTTATTCACACAACCCATTTACTTGCCTCACTATTTCCCGGAGTGTTTGCCTGTTCTCTCTTTCGCCGTCTCTTCCTGAGTTTGCCCTCCCTTCCTCCCTCCCTCCCTTCCTCTCTGCCGCTATCCCTCACCTACCCACCCTCACCCTCCTCACTCATTTGCTCACAGACTCTTCCTCAGACGCACACACACGCACACACAACCACACAAACATACACAGAGGCACATGCTGTGCCTCGCTGGATCAGAGCACCCTGACTACAATTTGCCTTCAGAAGAGCTCCTTTAGCTCGCCTCCAGTCCAAGGCGAGGATCTCGTCCTCACCGGGAATCTGGGCTGTCCTGGAATCTCAGTCAATCCTGGGATTTATCACAGTCTTTAATTTTGATTAGCATAAACCTTTCTGCAGCAAGTCGAGCATCACCTGCCCTCCTCCGGAGACCAGACGCCGCCACTTAAATGTCCTCCATCAGAAGCTAGCGGATCTGGACAAGGTAACCGGAGAGGATAAAGGGAAGAAACGAAGGAGGGGGGGAAAAGGAGCAGCAGCAGCGGCAGCGAGGGGAATGCAGCAGTAGTTGTTGCTGCATGAGTCTGAGCAGGTGGAGCGTGAGAGATGGAGCCTACGTCCGTCTGAAGCAGAGGCTGCTGTAGCTGCATTCTGATGGATCTCTGAGCACGCCAGAGGTTGCGGTTCGCCAGATCTGCGGCGCCACTGAGAGGACTGGGGGGAAGCGGAGCTGCTGACAAATTATTTATTTATTTCCTGGATTTTCTTCTTTACCGCGCTGCTGCAGATACTGCTCCCTGGCTTTCTAACCTCCCCTCCTTTTCTTCCTCCTCCTCCTCCCTGTCTCTATTCTTTTTTCTTTTTTTTTTTTTCATTCCCCGGTTAAAGGGAACAAAAGCTCTGGCTCCAGCGTCATCCCCCGTAGCTGCACCCCTCGTATTTTTATCCGCTCGAGATTTATTTATTTATTTATTTCCTTAATGAAATGATTCATTTTCCCACGGAAACGTGTTTCATCTTTTACTGCGGTGGAGGGGCTCTCTTCTTAGTGGGCAGGCTCAGCTGCCCTCAAGCTCTACCTGTGGGCGATGGAGGCTCTTATCAGAATTCTTATCACATGAGTCTCTGCCCTGCCAGCTTTCATGCCTAAATATAATGACTGGACAACATGGCTGTTGGATTGAACCCCAAGCTTTGTTTGGATCTGCATCTTCCCTGCATGCTGGAGCCCAGTTTTGGAAGAATGTTCTCGAGGAAGCTTTACAGATAGATTTTGAAATTTTGTGAGGTTTTTTCCTGTTTTAGTAAACACCTTTGCGCGTGGCTGTGGGTTTGGATTGCTTCTTTTCAATTCTTTTTTTTTTTTTTTTTTTTTTTTTTTTGGGGCAAATCTAAAGGATAATTTTCTACCAGAGTCCAGGCCAAAACTAAGTGACTGATCCAGCAAGGGATCGTGAAAAGAAATGGATCCAGCCTCTCAGTGAGATGCCCTGCTGTCTTCAGGCTGAACGATCAGAGGCCAGAGCCCGGCCCCGTTGTCTCTCCTGGGCCTTCGTGGAATTAGCACACATGGGTAGGCTTTTTGCGGCCACCCCCGTGCTCGGACACAGGAGCAGCTGGTCCCAGTTCAGTCTCAGCATGGGTCTGAGTTATTGTTCGAGGCAAATACTCTGGTTCACCTTGATTACTTTGCTCCCAATCCAGACCGGTACGGCACGAGTTTCTTCGAGTTTGAGCACCACCCACCATGTCCACCACTTCCACAACAAACATGGTACCGTCCCCATCGCGATCAACAGGATGCCTTTTCTTACGAGAGCAGGGCATGGTAAGACATTTCCCCTCCAGCTTCTTGTTTCTTGTGTCCTTTGGTTCTGACAGTGCAGATTGGTAGAAATGATAAGCATTAGTTATCGCATGTATACTGGTGGTAACATTGGTGGCTTTCTTGTGACGTACATTGAAAGGATGAGTGTTTCACCAACTGTGTATGTGCTGCAGCCTCTGTGCACCATGAAGTGTCTTATGTCTTTATTAGAATCAGTGGCGTTTGCTGTTTCAACTGCTTACAGCATCAGAGTACAAACACACACCAGCAGTGGGATGAATCATCAATGCGAGGCTTTTTACTCCTTTTTCAGTGACATATCTGATTGTCTGAGCAGCATAAAGTACTGATCTATTAATTAGGAGGTTTTGTGGCAGTGGTGTTCAGAATATTTCATTTAGTTTACATTTGGATCTCAGTCCGAATACTTTGAAACTTAATTTAATTTAACTTATTAATTTATTTCTGTAATTCACATTCAAGTGAAACTTATTATTTACATTAACGTCACACGAAGTGGTATGTTTTAACACTTTAGTTTATCATAAAACTATAATATTACATTAGAGCAATAAAAGACGCGTTATTGAAAGAGTCATTTACACCATTACATCAAACTCTAAAGGATATTTCTTAAGAATCTTCCCACATCTAAGAATATTAGTGGAAAGTTAGGTGGAAGAAAAAAGTGTGGTAGAAAAGCAGGGTATCAACTGCCTTGAGAGGATTTTGAAGCAAAAGTCGTTCAAGAGTTTGGGTAGAATTACAAGCTTTAATAGCTTTATGGCCCTCCATGCACAGGTCAGATGGACAGGACAGGACAGCTGTTGCATGTCAATCCAGAACCATCAGATTCTGGACTGACAGAACCAGGGTTCAGAAAAATCTGGCCTTGACTAAGGAAAAAAGGAACCGTATCTTTGCTCAGTGGTCCAAACTCCTCCTTTCAGGTGAAAGTAAATTTTGCATTTCCCTTTGGAATAAAAGTCCCAGAGTACTGAGGAAGTTGCCTGAGGTCCAAAGTGAAGTTTCCACAGTCAGTGATGATTTGGACTCTCATGTCTTCTGATGGTGTTAACTTATTTTACCAACTCCAAAGCCAGTGCAGCATCTGCAAGTAACTTTTAAGTGACTTAATTTTCTAGATATTCCAAAATGACCAGTACCTTGTTCAAGTACCTAGTATGTCTGTGGTGGACTGACCTGCACATCCACTTGACCTAAGCTCAAAGAGAAGCTATTCTGTCAAGAGGTAATGAGAGAAGAAGAGTGAACAATGCAGACGACTGCTGTTAAATCAACTTCGACTTCTTTAAGCTCTCAGCTGAGTGACAGGCTGATTGCCTCCATGCAATACTGCATTGATGGAGTAATTCAGGCAAAAAGTGGCCACATTAAGTACTGAGTGCATATACCATGCAGTGGCTGGACAAACCTTCCAACAGCCTTACATTTCTTTAATAGAAAAGCTTTTTAAATTAGAGCTTATGGGTTATTCTAATTTTCTGATCCAAATTAATTTTAGGTTTTCGTTACGTGTAAGCCATGAGCATAAAAATCTGAGCAATAAATGTTTTTAATATATCACTGTGCATACTAAATCTGTGTTTCCCTTTTTGAACTGAATTATTGAAATGCATTAACAGAGAGATACGTGTGGTGTCACTGCTTTTATAGGCTTAATATCCTGGTGTTGGAACATTTAATAAAACCTGAAATAATGCTCAATATTTGAGCCTTTTCTTTCACCAAACTTCATTTTGTATTTAATTCTTAAAGATTCATGCTACGATTGGTTGGGGAATGTGAAGTATCAACCTATCCCCGAGAATCTACATCAAATTTGTTACGCTACTCAAAATGGCTCGATCAAAGCACTGACACAAGTCGTTTCTCTCTTTCATATCTCAGTTTGAAAAATCATCCTAAGACTCACTTTTATGTTCTATAAAAAGAGACCCAATGGATTTGTGATGTATTTTTTTTCCACCGCAGCAGTTTTGTCAGTTTCAAAAAGGGCCCAAAAAAGAATGTGATGAATTACATCTATGCAGTTACAGCCGTATCATTCTGGGCCAGACTTTTACAGGCACAGCAAAGCCTCTGATTAAACAAGACCATAAACTACTCTTCAAAGAACTCACTGATATATTTTCAATTACCTGTATTGCAGATTTTCTGCTGTGAATTATTATGAAGTATGTGCTTCAGAGCAAGAAATTCAATTTCCTTTGACATAAACGATACAGACAGCGCTTATGATTTACAAGTCATGTACACAAAGCTCTATTGCTCTGTGTGGAGTACATTTTCTGATTTTGTTCAACATTTGCTGGTGCTGTAATTACTATACTGAGTCAAATTACAACGTTTACAGAAGCATGATGGATTTAAAAAGCAAAATTATTTTTGGATTTATTAACAGTCACAAATCTCACATGCCGTTTTGTACGTCTCCTTCCAAGTCAGGAAGATAAATGTGTTTGTTTCATTGTTTTTTGAGGATTATATTTATGAAATAAATCTACACTATGAATACATAAGCCCACACTTGCGTCCCAACCTAAATAAATTAAATAACTGCAAACAAAATGGGCCTGTAGATGTCATTAGTTTCACTCTCAATACAAATACAGTTTCAGTAACACAAATGTACAACTCTGGAAAAAATTAAGAGCCCACTGCACTGAACAACATTGGAAACCTCCTGGTTATACCATCAACTTGATTTCTGAACTGAGTTAAAACATCAGTATTGTTGTTTCTAAATGAATATGAACTTGTTTTCTTTGCATTGTTTGAGGTCTGAAAGAACTGTGTCTTTTTCGTTATTTTGACCATTTCTCATTTTCTGCTGAGAAATACTTAATTTTTGCTTGAAATTTTGGAGACATGATGTAAGTATTTCATAGAGTAGGAAAACAATGTTTATTTTACTCAAACATAAACCTATAAAAAGTAAAATCTGAGAAACCGATCATTTTAAACGGTCTCTTAATTTTTTCCGGAGCCGTATATATTCTGCCATTTCCAGTCAAGAGAGAAAGAGACAAAAGGAAATCTGACACTTTTGCGTCACACTGCCACAGTCAACAGCAGAAAATCTCATGTATTCTTAATTCATTCTAGCTTAAAGTCATATCCTTCTAGCTTATACTCGGTTTACCTTTGTCACATTTTACAACCTCAAACTTTCATTAGTTTTTATTGTGATAGGCCATTGTAGATGTTTTAAACATTTTAAAAGTGAGAATCTTGAAAGTATGACATATACTTGTTTGTTGTCCCCCTTTACTCTCACATCTAATTCCACAAAAAGTCCATATGTTTGCAACTTCGCCTCAGTGTAAATCGAGCTGTTCTGTGAAGGCGTCAGAGGTTTGTTAGGTAATTCACTCCTGATCAAAATCTTAAGCCCAGTCAAAAAATTGTAAGAATTTGCATTTTGCACTATTGGATCTTAAGAAGGTTCTAAGTAGAGCTTCACAATGTTAAAGGAAAAAATCAGTGCAAGAGACAAGAACTTTTGAGCAGGGAATTTTCTGAAAACTGCATTTACACTCAAACATGATTTTTTCAGCTGATCAAAAGTTTAAGACCATAGTCTTTAAAAGCCAAAAGCTGTGCAAAAATCTGGATTCCATGTCATTTTCTGTCAAGTCTTTACACTGTCAAGACCTCCTGATGGCAAAAGCGAAAAACCTCACTGCCTTTGAACGTGGTAGGATTGTTGAGCTGCAAGCAAGGCCTCTCACAACGTGCCATCGCTGCTGAGGTTGGACGCAGTAAGACAGTCATTTTGCATTTTTCAAATGATCCTGAGGGTTATGGAACAAAAAAGTCATGTGGTAGACCCAAAAAGATTTCACCAGCTCTGAGCAGCAGGATCCGATTGGCTGTCCGTCAAGACACGGGACGATCCTCTACCCAAATTAAGGCCATTACTGGTCCTGACTGCAGCCCAATAACCATCAGACGACATCTGCGAGAGAAGGGCTTCAGAAACTAAAAACATCTTCAAAGGCCACGTCTATTTCAACGCCACAAAATTGCCCGTTTGGACTTTGCAAGGGTGCACCAAACATGGGACATTGAAAGGTAGAAGAAAGTTGTCTTCTCTGATGAGAAAAAATTTTACCTTGATGGTCCTGATGGCTTCCAACGTTACTGGCATGACAAGGAGATCCCACCTGAGATGTTTTCTACACGGCACAGTGGTGGGGGCGCCATCATGATTTGGGGTGCGTTTTCCTTCAATGGAACAATGGAGCTTCAGGTTGTGCAGGGGCGTCAAACAGCAGCTGGCTATGTGGAGATGTTGCAGCGGGCATCCCTCATGACTGAGGGCCCTCGTCTGTGTGGTAATGATTGGGTTTTTCAACAGGACAATGCTGCAGTTCACAATGCCCGCCTGACAAAGGAGTTCTTCCAAGAGAATAACATCACTCTTTTGGACCATCCTGCATGTTCCCCGGATCTAAACCCAATTGAGAACATTTGGGGATGGATGGCAAGGGACGTTTAGAAAAATGGACATCAGTTCCAGACAGTGGATGCCCTTCGTGAAGCCATCTTCAACACTTGGAGCAACGTTCCCACTAGCCTCCTGGAAACACTGGCATCAAGCATGCCTAAACGATTGTTTGAAGTCATCAACAAGAATGGTGGAGCTACTCATTACTGAGTCCTTTTTTTTGACACTTTGATTTCTGTTTTGGGGGGTTTTCGGGGTTTTTTGAGCTATGGTCTTAAACTTTTGATCAGCTGAAAAAATCATGTTTGAGTGTAAATGCAGTTTTCAGAAAATTCCCTGCTCAAAAGCTCTTGTCTCTTGCACTGATTTCTTCTTTTAACATTGTGAAGCTCTACTTAGAACCTTCTTAAGATCCAATTGTGCAAAATGCAAATTCTTGCAATTTTTTGACTGGTCTTAAGATTTTGATCAGGAGTGTATTAGTGAACAAACCACATCATGAAGATGAAGGAACACATCAAACAGCCCAGGAGAAAGTTCTAGATACGCTTTTAGCCCAGTTAGCTTTAAAAAAAAATATCCCAAGCTTTGAACATGTCATGGAGCTCTGTTCAACACATTATCTTAAAATAGAAACAGCGTGGTGCAGCTAAGATTCACAGTTTAGGTGGGAACTACAGATCTCATCTTTATGAAAAAAAAAATCACAAGAAAATATTCATTGTTGAAAGAAAATCACAAGAAGTCCTGTTTGTAGTTTGTCACAGTAAACGTAAAAGAATGTGAACTGTTCAGATGAGGTCAAAACTGAACTTTTTTTGAAAACGAACGCTATGCATCGCCCTAACTAAACCATCCCTAACAGGAAACATGGTAATGGTGACAGTGATGCTGGTCAGAGTTTATGGGAAGCTGAAATAAGCTAAGTATAGAATAATTCTGGATGAAATTCTACAAAATAATTAAGACTGGGGTGGAGGTTTTTCTTCCAGCAGGACAGCAGCCATAAAAGTACAGTTAGAGCTGCAGCTGTTCAGATCAAAGCATGTTCAGATATTAAATTAGTTCAGTAACTCCAGACCTAAAGTCATAAGTGGCAAGACCTGAATGTTGCTGTTCAGACACACTCCACTCAGTCTAAACTATTTTGTACCATGCAAGCTTTTTTTTTTTTTTTTTCCACAAACATTGACTGCACTGTGTGTGTCTATCACATTGAACAATCAAATACATTGAAGTTTGTAGTCATGGTGTGACAAATTTCAATGTCTTTGCAGGGCCTGTTTGGTCCAAATTCAAACAAATCCTACTCTGGGAGGATTCTGGACGAATTGTATTTTAGATTCTAATTTGATCTAAAATGCAATACAATCAAACTGAGTGGATAAGGAAATGCCAAATGGCAAAAAGTTACCTTTCTGAAGAAATTACATTGAGTCAGTTGGCTCTGCAGCAAGCCTCAACAAGCATGAGGGTATAGTTGAGAGGGAATCTCAAAATGTCTAAAGATTTGTTTGATCAAAACACAACATGTTTTTTTTTATCCCTGTCAAACATAAGCCTGTCAACCAAACCAGTTAGCATATTAGCTGGTAGCATTATTTTTATTCAAACATCTCTTTTATGCATTTCTATCCAAAGCAAACCTTTCTTCCCCTTTGTCATGCAAAGGGAAATACATCTCCGTCCATGTAGCCATCTGATGCTGTGACTGCTTGATGCAGGCACTCGGTTTATTTGCATAGGCTGCAGCATGCCTGAGCTGGTTGTTAGCACAGAAGTATAAATCAAATTTCGGACTCCTGGAAATGGATGTGAGTCATTGTGATGCCCTTCGTCACGGATACACAACTGTATAAGTGTGCACGAGTGTTTCAAGGCTGGCCAAAGACTTCTGAGCGCCCCTGGGCAACTCTCTATTAATAGCTCACCTCCCCTGCTGCAGCGCCTCTCATTCCTCATCTAAAACAGAGGTTACTGCATGGATTGTTACATTATTCCAATATCAAGACTGCAGGCAGTTCATCACAGACACATGAAAGAATAATGTCAACTGTTCAGACACTTTTCACATAATCAGATGAAACTTCAACTGCTTTACACATAAATGACTAAACTTATAATCAATAAACACACAAATTTATGTTAAGCTAAGAAACTAAAATACTTCTTGACAACTATAATAAGGTGTTATATTTAGTATACAACTAGGGAATCGCAGTCACAACTGATGGATGCTAAAATATGAAATACAAGAATTGAAACTCTGAAACTAGAATATGAAACACTAGCAAATGTAAATGATCAAATCTAAAAAAAATGTCACTGAAACTAAAATAAAATTATAAATAACACTAGGGTATCATGGTTGAAATAGAAATGTAATTGCATTAAACAAATAACAAATAAAAGGAAGTGAAATAAAGTAGATAAAATCCAAGAGAGCATGTCTAAAGCTGACTGAAATCCAGGCTAAAAAGATTCATTTTTAAGGAAAGTTGTTGCAAAGGCAAAGCTTGCAATAAATAAACGATTGACTGCAAAGATTTCTAAATATTGTTCAATAAATGCATCATGTGTTTTCTTTATTATACAGTTTTATGTATTAATGTTTTTTTAAACAATTTGATTCTTTACACTGAAAAGAAATCGAGTAACTCTAAAAAAATACTCCAAAAAAGTTTTTTTCATAATTGTCCCACATAAAAGTAATGTAATAATACATTAAACATGTAACAATTAACTGGCCAGAAATAGGATAGGACACTTTTAGCTCGATTGTCTCAGATTGCTGATCAGCAGGCCAAATATGGACAAATCTCAATAAAATTCCTCAATAAACAAATACATCAAAACAAAGCCCTCCCAACTTTTCTGGTTCTGCTTTGAAATTTCCCTCTTAATCTTCCCATCAGCGTATAAGACATGCTTCAGTTGGAGTGAATAAGAATTTAGTGAGAGAAACTTTTTTTTTTCTTCCACTGTGTACATGATATGAAATTAAAATCTTGTAATTTGCATACAGATCAGACAATCAGACTTCTATTTAAAGCTTACAGTCTAAAATCCCACATCATATTTCAAATATTAAGTTTGCAGCTAATATTGACTTAAACAATTCACATTTCAGAATTAATCCACCCATAATAAAGTAAACATCCATATCTGTACAAGTTAGAAAAGGCCTATCAGAGGAAATCCTTTGGCGTGTCTGGTTTCATAAAGATAGTGATGCTTCAGCGCACATTTTACTCTGTACTTGTGTTGCACCGCAACGCTAAGGGAGAGTCAGCCACCACCATGACCACAGAACCAAAGAACTTGTATTTTCTCAACTGGATTATAAAAAAAAGCTTGCACTGTAGCTGACCCCTCATCACAAGCCCAACACACCAGCCCGATCAACACACTCATGAAAAATCTGCTGCACTTCATTCTCCAGGGCCTCGGTGTTAGTGTTAGGGCTGTCTGGCTGTGGCAAAGCAAAGAGCAACTAATGCCTCCAGAGAGACGTCTGAAAGGCGGGAGGAAGGGGCAGCATCTTTCGAAGGATGTATCCGTCGAGCCTGATTCAAAAATTGAATTTAACAGAGGACAGGTTGTCCTTAGATCAATGCACTAGTGCTGGGAAATGCTTATCTATGGGGCTCTCTGGAATAATGTGTGGAGCAATGTTTGTTTTATCTGGAAAATTGGAGAACAAAGGGGCCATGGGCATCATTGAGTCAGTTCAAGAGGGCTCAAATTCCCCCCTGGGTAGCAAACTGCATTACCTCATGAGTGATGGTGAGGCTGGCTGAAATGCACATTTTCACTGACCTTCATCGAAACAAACAACAGCAAAAACCAGCCAGCATTCGTAAATGTTGGTTAAGTATTAGAATTAAATCTGTATTTACAGGTGCAATAATTAGAATATGTTTAAAGATTTAATGCCTCTCTACTCTCCTCCAAGCCTTCAAGAACTTGATTTCCAAAGATTGACTTTCATGTATGAAGAGCACTTCGTACCACTGAGTAACAGTCCAGTCCTATTTCTCATTAGCCCAAGTAGAACCGTTCTGACATTGTCTTTTAATCACAATCCTCTCAAGGCTGCAATTTGAACACCTTTTCTACTGCCACACTTTTTCCTTCCACTTGATTTTCCTTTTTAAATTCTTGCTTTGAACTGCTAGATTCTTCACAAATAAAAATTTGTGACTCTAGGAGGAAATCCTTGAATGTGTGGCTGACTTTCAAGTCATCAGTCTTTCCTTAGATTGTGTAGAACATAGTATAACATTTTCATGCTTAAAATCCTTTCTCATTGGTATTTTGCAAAAATAAAAATAAAAAATCTTAAAAAATGGGCTAGTGGCCACTTTGTAAAACAAAATCAAAATTAAACTGACATACACCACTCTGTGTAATATTTTTTTTTTTTAGATGCCCCTTTTATTTTTATGACCAATGAAGGAAAAACAGTTGAGGCTTTACGTATGCAGTGTATTAGCAAAGAGATCCAGCACACCACTGCACATGTGTGGCAAAGCAAAACAAGCTACATGCAAACATAAACTGACAAACAAGGCTTTAGTTTTCGTTGCCTTATTTGTAGTTTCACACTGTTGATGCCTTTTCAAAATCACTATCATTGTTTATGACAGTCATAAAGATGAGACTTTTCCGAAAAAAAAAAACTGCCAATTGAAATCTAACAAGGTCGTAGAAAGACATGTAAAAAAGGCATGAATAGTCAAACATTTGTTTTACTGCCTCTGGTTAATCAATGAAAACAGTTCCCCCCCCCCATTATTATTTTTTTTTTGAACGAGTGCAGTAAGTAGCAGAACCATCTGTACTATTCTAGATATTTGTGGTGGCTGGTAAAACACCGGTCTAGTTTTCTGATCTTGACTGTAACGTTTTGAACTTGAACAATAAGTTGTATATTATAATATCTATAACTCTAATATAATAACTGTAATTACAGTGAGCATCAGCAGCATTTTAGAGGAACCCATGGTGATCTTTATAAAGCCACGCAGACAGATGTGCTATATATGTTTTTGCTTTCATGATGGATAACTTATTACAACTAGTTTGGACAAGAAAATAATAAACCCTTTTATACAAATTTTAAGAGATTAAATAAAATATATTGTTTTTATGTAAATTAAAAAAAATGCCAGATAAAATAATGAGGTGCTAATGCAGAAGAGAACATATTTAATATTAATTTTAGGTCCCTTTTGAATCTTTTGTAACACTTAATATTCCTGATACAGCAGTCTGTCTTTATGATGCCACAGATTATTTTTTTTCACAGTAGATCTGCACAAATAATGAGCATAGCATGTCTTATATATGTCAGGATCTTAAAATCAAGTTTGTTCTTGATTGTATTAACATTCTCATCCAAATTAGAAATTGTAGTGTAATATGTAGTGGCATCTTGGCTTAGAGACACAACAGATTCAGCTAAGGATATTAGTAAACAATCCTGTTGCTAAGAAACATGGGGTTAAAATAATTTCAAATGTATAAAATGATTGAAGGGTATGAAAGATGTATTTCCACAAAGCACAAAAAAAACATGCTTTTTTTTTTTACGTTATCTGAGTCACAAGTTCTAAATGGTGTCAAAGTCACAGTTTCTAAGAAATTAAGGTATGAATACATTTTCCAAGAAAATTGTGAACATTTTATTCTTTTCATAAGTGGAGCTCAATTTTGGGGATAATTTTTTTTTTAGAAATCTCTATGAATAATTTCAGTTTTTCTGGGCCACCATCATCTTACCCAGCAAGTCGCACAGCATGTGGGACATTCAGGGTTCGGTGGTGTATGTTACACTAAGCCACTGCCTTTTTTAAAACCTAACCTGGAAGACTTGGTGGCCAGAACCAACAAGAAAAGGCAAAAGAAATACACGTCACTAGAACAATTTAGAAACTCTGGACTGGACTGATACGTTGTTATATGTTATCAAAATCCTTCTGATGTGACAATCCCAGTACTAATGCAGGAATAGCCTACTTTTTATTAGAAACATTCATACGGTATCTATCTGACATGTTACTTGACTGGGCTGCATTACGTTTGGCCCAGAAATTCATCTGCTGCACTCGCATCGGCACAATTTCATCGCAACCCCGAGTCACCTGAAATCTGAGTGGGAGAAAGGCTGAACGCCATAATGGAGAAGAAAGGGCTGTTTGAGGTGCCGCGAGCTGCAGACATTCAATTTGAAAACTGGCAGTCTGAATACGTCTTGCTGAAAGGCGCAGAAACAGCAGTTCGACCATAATAAAGCTGAAGTCAGCGTGTGCCGGCTGCGTGTGTGGTTTAT
This sequence comes from Poecilia latipinna, assembly GCF_001443285.1. Taxonomy (NCBI): domain Eukaryota; kingdom Metazoa; phylum Chordata; class Actinopteri; order Cyprinodontiformes; family Poeciliidae; genus Poecilia; species Poecilia latipinna. The sequence continues at coordinate 219,510 of NW_015113408.1, read as the reverse complement.
TTAAGATTCATAAGACTTTTCCAGCCCACTTTCGCTTGGCCAAATTTAATTGGTGTGATTGATTTTTATTTGTTGAGTCTTTGCACACAGCTCTAAGTGTGCAATGCTGCTTTCTAACTGGAACACTATATTTTAGCTTGAGAACCATATGTTCTCTCTGACAGGCTTCAGGCCTGCGTATTCATTTTCATCATTTCACTAAGCTGAATTTAATAGACCATGGTGCAAGTCTGCCTCAGATGCTATAAGCCAGATGAGAAATTTGAACTCCGTGACTCCCCGTTCTTCCAGAACTGCTCACATTAGAGAATTTAAGTCTAAATCGAACAGCTTTGTTTGATGTGGCCTTGTTGCCCTTCACAAACTGTCTTTTCCTGAAGCGTCCACACAACACTGTACACAGTTGGCCACTTTTGCCCTGCCAGAAATATTCCCAGCCAGCGAAACGCTTTAATTCAGAAACGAAGCAAACGACCATAAAAAAATCCTGTGCAAGTTATGAAAATAAAAGCTCTTATTGCCACAGATGCGGTTGAAGGTTAGTTCTTACCTGTTCTTTCAGCTCTCAGCCAGTTCGAGTATGAGACATCATATTATGAATTTAATAATACTACAATTTCATGCAGTGGTGGTTCTTACTTGAGTGGTACAGAAACGAGTCTCTTCCCAACCACAATTTAGTGTGGGCTTAGTGCCAAAACAGTATGTGTATTTTCATCAATGAAAAAGGTTGCAAACAGTATTTTTATATAAAATTGGTTGAATAATATAGTTTGGGTGTTGCACAATCTAAGTATCTTAGATTTTGAGCAAACGATGATAAAAGCATCCCCAATTCCTTAAGAATCTGTAATAAAGTTTTCTTGTCAAGCAATGAATCAGAAGGCAACAGCTGTGTTCAGTCACATTTCTAATTGAGCTTTTATTAAAACTGGAGGGCACACATCACTCCATACTGGCACAATATGAAAATAATTATCAGAAAACGTGTACATGGAGTGACTGACTGGTTTCACTGGTTTCGTAACACGGAAACTGAAGCAGCCATGCATAATGTGATCTGATTGTCTATTTGAAGCAAAATACTAATAGATTAACTGTATTTTTCAGACCTGATCTAAAGCCAACCGTTTCTGTTGTTTTTTCCAGAAGATGCAGAAGATCATAATATTAGATCATGTTAAACAATGTTTTCTTTGAGCCCGAACAAAGCCCGATGTAAAAATGGACTTTATTGTAGGAGTTACAGCTACAAGACGCAGTTGGTCAGCGCGGTGCACAGCACTGCTCGCTTGCCTGGTCACCATGACATCACACTCATTGCAGCTGCAGCTGTGCAGCGCCGGGCCCAGATCTATGTGCCAGTGGCTTGTTATGTATTGTAATAATGATATAAAAACAAAGTTTTGAGATGAGAAACTGAAAAGTGTCCTTGCTGATATGAATGCCTCCGATCATATAAATGCTCTTTGGAGTGGGGGGTTTTTCACTGCTATGTTTCTGGTGGACGTTGTCATCTCCAAAGTCAGTAACCAGTAAACCAGTTATATGCAATTATTGCGTTTTCTGATAGTAGCTTGCCAACGTCGGTGTGTGAATATGTGCATAAATGGAAATAACTAATTTCATTGTAGAGCAAATTTGAGAACCCTTTTGAGGGTGGAAAAGCAGATGTACAAGTCTGATGTAATTTTATTTCATTTTGTATTATTCTCATGTTCTACAATGTTGCACCGGTGACTAATTGATTCCGGGATCTCATTGTATTTTCATGTTTTATGGCCACAACATTTCTTCTTTTTCACATTCAGCTGGCTTAGAGAACATATGAAAGGAGGACAGAATATTTGTGTGGGTAGCATTCATCTTGGCATAAACAAACCCTCCATACTGTTGCATTTGTTGTGTAAAGATCCATTAGGACATGATAGAGTGTCATGATCACATTTTGAGAGCTTAACCAAAACGAGTTGTAATTCATTTAAAGAACGAACATCGTTAATATAACTCAGTCTTCTTGGGCTTTGAGGGAGTGAGAAAAATGCTGCTCATTTTGGTTTTAACTTTGACTTCAGCACAGAGGTTCACCTATATTTCTTGGACTTCTTGTATATTGTTTCAGATGCAAGTGTTACTAGAATGTGTGTGCAGCTTGATTTAATTTTCAAGGTTACCAACTAATAATGATGACACAGTGCTCATCGTGCAGTTTAGAATCTCAAGGCTGCTTTGTTATTCATGTCATGAGGAAAAAAGGCGAGCAGAGCAGCTCCCATGAGACGTTCCACAAAACCCCGTCACCGAGGTGCTTCGAGGTAGTAAACTGTGTTGTTTTTAGCAATAACTTTAATAAAGCTGATTTACCACCAGCTTCTACTCGATGCAGGTCTTCCTTTAGAGAGGTAGAGCTGGAACGGCGAGGCACAAAGGTGTAATGAAACGCTTTAATGTCATTACTAATGCAGATGGTGCTGCTGTCTATAGATAGATGCCTTCATGTTCTCCTCCAGGTGCATTAATATTCCATATTTCAGGAAACACGTAGCTGGGAAGCATGTTAACCTCTTTTGGCCTCCTTCTTCTTTTTCTCTTGTCTGTCTTTGCTTGTTTACACAAATCTCCATTTCATAAGCTTTTTGTCGAGAGGTCTCCACGGTACTGCGAAAATTTATAATTTTTTTCCCAAAAATATTATTAAACGTCATTAAATAACCTCTATTTACAATATACAGAGATTCATTTTAGTTTGCATTGATGCAACCAAAGCCTTTGAGTGATCCAGCAGAATGAACTGGGTTTCATATAGTTGGATTTGACTAGGACGCTTAGATAGCTTTTTGTTTTGATTTGGTGCTAAACAATAAAATTTAAATACTTTTGATTAGTATTTTATCAATCAAATTACTTCTGTCTAAAGGTTATACTTATTATGACCTGCATATTCATCATCTACTATTACTGCTCATACCTGATAAATGTTGCAACAATTTGCAACGTTTTCTGATTATTTTATCAAACTCATGCCATGTACAATATCTGCTTCCCTAGGAAAATGTAAACTAAAAGTTCCAAGGTTAAATATATTTTACCTCATTGCCAGAAGTAACTTTAGCTTGTTTGAATTGATTAAATTAAAATCTAGAAAGGAGAAACAAACAAATCATGTCTTATTTGAGTCATTCGCTTGCTTGTTGAAATTGGCCAACTGCAAATCATGCAAATCAACAAAGAAGCAACCCACACAGTAATGTTTTTGAAAAGACAAAAACCCCTGAAGTAGCAGGATGATGTGACCATATAATACAGGAGAATACAGTAAAGTATAATCAGTCAGGACCTATTAATAATATAACTGGTAGCGATATCTGCAAACCTTGTAGAGGACTCTAAAAACAAACAAAAAAAACTGTAGGGGTATATCAATATTGTAAAGTCTGTGAGTAAGTTCAGCAACCTAGATTCTTGATAGAAAAAAGCAATCTGCTGCAGAGCACAGTATGCACAGTTCAGAATATCACATGGTTAGCATTAGCTGGCAATGTTCAATTTCAGCCAGGTCAGAATCCCCAAAACCTCGTTTTCTCTCATGAATGATTTAAAGTCCACAAAGAATAATTTGAGGTCTTGTCTGAGTTTGAATATTAAAGGCAATATCTTGCGTAGTTACCTCTACCAAAAAAGATTTTTATGTATTTACCCTGCAGGTCAGCCAGCTAGTGGTGCAGAAGATTTCACGCTAAAGAGCCCAGTTAAATATTGATTTGATAATTTAGACTGCTGAAGCTTTTCTTCAAAATAAAAATCAATTGGGAAGAACTTTCTAAAAACCAGTATACAGTGGCTGCAGAGGAAAGCTACTGGAGTGCAGTAAATGTTTGATGTACATGAGGAAAATTCGGCATTATTTCTGAAGTCTGAAACAGGATGATCCAGTTGTTCTCTGACAATGGAAAACATGCTAAGTTGATAAATGGACTGAACATATGTAGCACTTTTCCAGCCGTACTGACCACTGAAAGCCCTTTACACCAGAGCACAGACATGCACGCATTTCTACATCAATACAAAGACCTCAAGGTTAAGTGCCTTGCCCAAGGAGACATCAACATCAAGCCTATAACCTTCCAGTTGCAAGACAACAACTTTACCAACTGAACCACCCTCAACACAGTTAAAGTCACCCTCTCTTATATTGGTATACTGTAAATTATACGTACAGAAATGCTATGCTGTGGCCTAAACAATCAAGGTTAAAACTGTTGACTTGGCAGCTGCTTAGCAGACACTAGAGACACCCTCCACAAGGAGGGTAAGACACAAATGGTCTTTGCTAAAGAAGCTGGAAATTCTTATGTGGTGCACTTATCTAGTTATACTGACTAATTAAAGAGCTGTTAGGCTAGAGGAACATTCACCCAGCCACACTTACTCATACACCAATATGCAAATTGTAAAGCAACTTGGGGTTAAGTCCATTTGCATTCATTTCTTTTCAGATGAAAGTAAATATTCATTTCATTTTGCATAGCCATAGACACCAGATCTAGCTGAACTAACTAAACCTCTGTGTTTCTTGACACCTCGGCCGAATCACGGAATAATAATAATAATAATAATAATAATAATAATTAATTGATTTTATTTATATAGTCCATTATATCTCTAATTTAAATGTCAAAGACCTTATTCACCCACTGATGATGGTAAGCTACTGGACTGTAGCCACACCTGCCCTGGGGCGGGTTGACAGAAGCAAGGCTGCAATCTTTTTGCAATTTGATTGCATCGTGAATCTTTTTCGAACTTACTAAAAGATTGTATTTAGGGCAGAAATCTAAAACATTTGAAAAAGTGAAAAGCCACGTCTAGGGCTATGCTCATGATTCTGTTAATTTAATTGTGGAGAAAAAGGGGGAGAAACTTAGAGGCCAGATGTAGATAACATTCACTGAAAGGAATAAACTAATAAACCACTCAGTGAGCCTCTTTGATGTGACTAATGTCACTGACTCACATTTGACTGCAAATCCCAGACATTAATTAAGATTAACTCAATAAGAAATAATTAACTCGGAAACAATCACCGTTGGAGAGCTCACCCTTTGAATTAAATTCAAAGTCAGCACAAGGTGTTTTTTGAACCCTCAGATGAAGCGTTTAATGTTATTTTTAGCTGTCAGCCAGCAGTTAGTTTTCCACAATAGGAGACCTTTTATGCACTCAGCAGAAGAGCCTTTGCAGATTGTTGAAATGGGGCGACAATTTTTTATTTTTTTTTCCTCAAGTGTTCCTCAGCTTCACTGAATAATACCAAGCGCACACACTACACTTTTCAGGTGTGACAACAGTGCCATAAACATAGAGCTGTGTCCTTTCTGAGGTGATTGTTGTTTCTGCTCCCAGCTGCATGACAGCTGCACAATGAGATATTATCTGGCACTTTCTGCAGTCTGAAGTCCTAACTTTGAGCTGGCATGATTTACATATGCATGGGGTGCATAAATGGATTACTGCTCTTCTCATAAGATCCTTGCACAAATTACAGAATTTAGCAATTTGCAGCAGGTTTAGCGAACAACCGGCACAGTACATCTCTTCACATCTTTCAAAGGTATTTGATTTACAAGCAAAAGAAGTTAAACACCTGACTTTGCGGATATTCTCAGGTATTTCTGTAATTTGAGCTAGACTTGTAAATGACAAAATTAGTTTCAACGTTTCCTCATTTATTTCAAGGACAGACATGAATCGTTGTGAGTGGAGAGGAATAACTTAAGGGGTAAAAAGTTCAGGCAGAAGCCATCGCTTTGCCACGCACCTGCCAGATTCTGAAGGAGCAGGTGGAGGAATTTCAATCAGACATGAATGTATGCTTTAAAAAAAAATAGCACATTGAAATACGACCCATCTTTTTATATATACATTTGACAGTTAATGTATAGTGTTGCGCATTTCTTAATCTTTGACTTTTTTAAAGCTCCAGTCACCCTTCTTCTTGTTTTGACTTGTGTGCTCTTGTTTAAAATAAAAATTAAATGTTAGGCGGGGATAAAAATGAAAAGAGGAAGCAGATTCTGTTAAGTATCAAGTCCTGTTATGACATTAAAGTGCGTATTCTGCTCTTGCCTCATAGCTCTTAATACTACATGTGTATCTGGGTCAAGCATGTCAAATTCACAGTGTTCTGCTGCTTCAGAACAGGTCACCTTTCTTTTGCCTCACAACTTGTTTTATTTATTTATTTATTTATTTATTCATTTATTTACTTCTTCTGGAATGAAATTTGAATGCTCTCAGTGCCCTCTAGTGGTCAGTTATCCAGAATGTAGGTCAGTCTATCACGCTGTCAATTTTAGGCATGCAGCATGCTGAGGTGAGTGAGCTATCTGTAGGGTGTAGCATGAGGGTAAGTAATGTTACTAGTGGGGGGCCTTTCTATGATATTTGAGCAACTGTTTCTAAGGCAGTGGTGCACATGTGCACTATTCAGTGTTTGAGAACTGCAGCAGTCATTAAGAATTTTTCATCAAGTTGAAAAACATTGTAGTAAGTCAGTTTATAGGATAAACAAAAACAGAACTGTTTCCCTGTGGCTTAGAGTAACACAAAAGATAAGAATGGAGTGGTGTAGCAGAGATATAAGATTAGTATTTGTTCAGTATCTGCAAATAGGACACCATAAATAAAAGTGAAAGTCAAAAAATTTAAATAATGAATCAGTCAGATTTGAGAAATAATAATGGCTATGCTCCGTCAGAAAATGAATCTTACATGAAACATAAATCAAACAATAGTTTGCTTTTGTTCAAGATTGAGCATTTAAAAATGTTATAGTCTTGAACTTAATATTTGAAACAACATCATGTGCGAGTCCCAAAATCTTATGACAGTTATTTGGCTGCAACATTCAGCTAATGATTGTCGCTGCTTACTTGCAAAACCCTTATTCTGCTTTCTAAATTAAGGTTTTTTAGTAACTATTAAATGAAAGGATTCATCCCTAATTAATTTCCATTCCTTGCAGTCCGATGGCAGGTTTTGGTTTGCTTTTTTTTTTTATATTATTATTATTTTGAATTACATAAAAAGTGGAGAGCACAGCTGAGGACAGAGGTGGCCTTGTTAAGAGAGAGTGAGAGGAGAAAGCATCATTTCATCTTCATACGAGGGTTAGTGCTTCAAAAGCTGAAAAGAACAAATACAAAGTCTGAATTTCTGTGCTTGACGAAATCTATCATTAAGTACCTGCAAAATGTTTTTGTTTTCTGTCTGTTCCCAGCTGGGACCACATACATCTTTGGCAAAGGAGGGGCCCTCATCACATTCACCTGGGCCCCCAACGAAAGGCCGAGCACCCGGGCCGACCGGTTAGCCGTGGGCTTCAGCACTCAACAGAAGGAGGCCATTTTGGTGCGTGTGGAGAGCACCCATGGGCTTGGAGACTATCTCCAACTGCACATTGTAAGTACACCTCAGGGAAATACTTTTTAAAATGTTGGGGTCAATATAGGCTGCAAGCAAAAAAAAAAAAATATGTAAAATTGATCAAATTCATTTTGAAGTGCTTTCGTATAATATTTACTAATTTACCAGTCAGCTCAGTTCTCCTGGTCATTGTGATGTCATCAACCTAAATATTTGTAGCTTTTTTTTTTAATTACTCTACTTCAAAAATATATTTTCTGACATCATGAGTTAAAAAAAAGAACATACAGGACTGGATAGTATTTTTATTTATTTTTTTTACCTTTATATCCTTTAAAATTGCAACTTATCTGTAAATGTTACAGGCTGTTGAGCAACAAACTGCTGAGATAGATTAAATATAACTTTACAAACATTTCTAGTCATACAAGGGGACATCTAACTTTAAAAAAAAAAAAAAAAAACTCCCAACAGTGGCAAAAATAGAAAAAGATGAATTTCATGCAGGGGAAAAAAGAAAACCATTTCTAAATGTTTGAAAAGGTGCATGATTACAATCTTAATGCACTGTGCTCCACATTTAAACAAAGATTTAGTTTTAAATTGTATGTTTTTGTTTTTAAACTGTTTTTAAATGACTTTTATTATGTAATAATAAAAGGACTCCAAGACACCGCCGTTTGTGTGATTCACCAATGTTCAGCTCCGGTGTCCAAACATTGAAGTAAATTAGTGGCTAAAAAAAAAAAATAATTAAAATACAAGGAACAGGAAGAAGATCGAGAGCATCACATTTGCTATGCGATGTTTTCTAAAATATATTCTTCCATAGACTGAATCCAAGTGAGTCAGCAGATGCTAGTTTATTTTTTCAAGGTCTGTTTTAGTGTGTAGCCGCAGCAGGATGTGGAACCAGGCAGACAATCTGTCAAATATCTGTAAGTGGTGTAATAATTAAAATCACATCTGTTGTCAAAGCACCTGACAAAACCTGGTGTGTATGTGGTTTGTTATGAACGTATGCTTACTGAAAGCATATCATGTATCCTATCATAAGTCAAACCTGAATAATTCTTTGGTAGAACAACACATGCCATCCTGTGATGCTGGATGTGATGTATGTGATGAAGATGATGCAGGCACACATCCACTGCCGATTTAAAGTCACCTGTAACTGAACACACAAATGTGGCGATGATGAATGAAGGCCATATCAATCATTCAATTCGTCAAGGCTTACAAGAGTAAAACGTCTATTGGTCTTTAAGCACAAATCAGCATATTGCCTCATGTTTTAAGAGACTTAATCTTGAAAAATACAAACTACAAGATCACTTTTTTTGGTTTTGTTTTTTATCTAACATGCTTAGCATTTTTAAAATATCCCTCTACAAATTCCATGATTGCCTTTTAGCATGTACCACTAATTTAAAGACATACAAACCTGTTCGAGTTACAAGTAAAAAAATATATATATTTTTGAGTTATTAGGCTTGATGACCATGCAAACTACTGTTAATTTGTAACAAAGCACTAAATCTTGAAATGAATAAAATAAATCAAATTGTGTCTGTAGGTAATAGTAAGACAGGCATTTAAAAACTGAAATTTGAGGAATAGGTTCCCTCAGTTTACATTGACATTGACTTTTTTTTTTTTTAGATATTCCAGTGAAATGTTGGAGAAGCAACCTTCAAACGATTTAACTTTTAAGTGGTTCAAACAAATGTCACTTAATTCGTTTGTAATTTTATCCAGCCAAAAGGGCACCTAGTTCTCCACACCTCTCGTTTAAATTTTTTTACTTTTAAATGTGTGATGCTGACCTAGTTTGCCTTGCACATAAATGCCTTGACTGCTGCCGACGTGCAAACCAGGCCATTTTTTTTTCCGTCCTTTTCTCAGAAGTTGCCAAGCCTCTCACAACGAGACAGATTGCTTAGTTTGACACCTTATTACCACTTTGTGGAAAGGAATCCAGAAAGATTTCAGAGGGTGTCGAGGCCTCTTGTCACTTCGTAAAATGTGTGTTTATTCTAACTTTCCTTTGTTAACACATTCTGTTTCTTTGCTTTAATTATCATTTTAAAAGGGCTGTGGAAACTCAGGGAAGACAAAGAGAAACTGCTTGCTGCTGGCCAAAATAATACTGGCCACAAGGGAGAGCTGAAAATAGTAAAGGAAACAGATGATTTATGACTTTTATATGCTGCACACATATAGGTGATTCAGATAAGAGCCCTTTCTCTCGATGCTCCACACCCATCTATTTTTTCTATTATTACTTAGAACTATAGTAAGACAAATAATAGCAGTGAAACAGAAGATTGCCATATTAGAGTAGTCACACAGTTCACTGCAACTGTTACTCAGAATATGGCCTGTGCAGCAGCTCCATAGACCAATTACTCTGCACAAACTGAACAAACCATCCCGCATTCACCAGAGAGTATATTAGAGGAACTAATGATGGTCTCAAATGATCATGTTTTTAATGAGTGTCTAAAAGATGCAACTTACAAAGCTTTCACTGTTCAGAAAATTATGTCGATTAGAATTGCTGAAGAAGTTATGGAGCACAGCTATGCGTCACACCGCAGAGAGGCAAAAAATGTACTTATTTGGTAACCAGATGAGGTTTGGAAGATGCTTTATTATGCATTTTCATTATAAATTTATCAGGTACATGGCAAAACAGGCCAAATTGCAGAGTAATATTTCAAATAGCGCGAGAAATGTTTTTATTAACCTGATTACTTCAGATTTGCAGGTGAAGTAGAAGTCATACACCTAAAATGTTTTCATATTAAAACCACAAACTACAATGTATTTTAATGCAATATTATGTGACAGATTAACATGAAGTGACACATAATTGGGAGGTTATAGTAAAATTATGCATTGTCTTTTCTTCTTTTTTTTTTTTACAAATAAAAATCTTGAATTTCTGCACTGTATTGAGACCCCATTTATTCTGATAATGCTAAATAAAATGAATCACATCTTATTGCCTTCAAAAATCATGTAATTAGTAAACAGAGTCGTGTAGCGTGTAGCTTTATCTCAGAATAAATCCAGCTCTTCTAGAAAAAACTTCTGAGGTTGTTAGATTGTTTGCAATTTGTTTGCAAATTTCCTGGAGTCAAGCAGAGGAAACAGCAACATGGGAGAAGGAACTCAGGTCAGGTGGGGCTTAAATTAAACCTTTTAGCCTATATGCAAAGTGCTATGTGTCAAGAACACTAACAACCTCTTTGTGCAAGACTATATGTTACTGGTTATTAAAAGGCAAAGCCTGATGCTTTAAAATTGAAAAATTTTTCTGTAATAGTAAGCATTTGATATGAAGTTTACTGTAATAATTTATTTGCACATGGATGTCATTCTAGAGAAAATACTTTCTTTTGATCATTTGGGAAATGTGTAAAAGCTCAAAGGATGAATGCTTCAAAGGCTTTTTTTAATTTTTTGATGTCTCATCTCCATCAAGTAATCTTCCGAAATGAAAAAGAATCAGCTCTCCATGCTCGCCAACAATTGTATCCGCTACCGTCTGCCATACCTATCGCCAAGCTGCTGAAAAGACACTTTCTTTATTCCAGTGGGAATGAAAGAAGATAAGAAGCCTCCGAATCCCCAGCAGCACTGAGACGTCTACAGCAAAGAGCCTAGTAAAGCCAGGCAGAACAGAGGAAGACAGTTGGCTGATGACAAACTGAGACAGACAGAACTGCCGGTCTCCTTAAAAGAATAATGATCCGTCCACTTTAAGCTCTGTTTAAAGATGTATCAAGTGGCAACGATGTCTCATCACAGATCTGTCAGTGCTAGAGCCCTGAAGGATTTTCCTTTTCAACTAATCAAAGATAAATCCTTATGATCATAATTTATCTACATGATAATCAATCCTTCTCCCTTGGAATGGGATTAAATTATGATCTCAGTTCTGAGAATTGAGCTGATGGCATCACAGAATACTTCATCAGAAGAGTTAGGCGGAAGATTATTTCATATCAACCGACAGAAATAGTAAATGGACAAAAAAAGGGGGAGCTTTGGGTTAATTGAAGCTATAGTGCTAGATTGTTGTTAGACCAAATATCACAAGCCGCTTCGCTGCTGTGTTGTTGTCAAGCCGGAAAGAAATCAAAGTAGAGGCAAATCTTTCTATGGAGCTGCAAGAGACCATCAACAGACTGTTTTGACCTAGGAGGTTTTAATTGCTTTGTCCAACATAAGGGTTAGATTAACCTTAGGTCACTCTGCCCTGTAGCTGTCTAATGACTACTCATCAGACGGCCTCATCAGTAGAGTAATTAAAGTCTAAGTAACCTTCTACAAAGCCTGTGGAATATAGAGAAACGTGCAGGACTGAACTTGAGAGATACTGTAAGAGTGATTAATAATGTATGTGAAAAGGTGATAACAGGGTTTCTAGTCGTGCATTTGTGAGACTTAGGTGTTCTTTACCGTGGGGTCTAACACTGTGATCTTTCCCACAGAGGATCAGTAACACTGACTTTAATTAGCTGACAGGTTTGTATGAACTAAGTGTGAGGGGTGAATATTTTGACAGTAGGGGTTCTCGTCTTCAGTCTGACTTGTGTGCGTTTGATTAGCTGGTGCTTTTGCATCATAAACCAACAATATTGACAACTGTGTTTCCCACTGTTAACGTTTATTCAAAATAATCTGTAAATAAACCAAAAACCTGGTAGTTAGATAACAGAAATGCTCACACTGTCGAAGTTTCAGCTCTTTAATTACTCAACCCTAGTTCGCCTTAAAAAATGTTATATTAGGTAGAGATTCGCATTAACACCTCTAAGCCTATTTTGACAGCAAGCATTTAATGTCTGGATCTTTTACAAAACATTCAAGATGGTGATGGCATTTGACTCAACTCACACTTGCAAGTTGGAAAACTCCAGGCTTTGCTTAGACTTGTAATCTGGGACTTGAGTTTTTATTTCATGTAATGAGGAATTAAACTAAGCTGGTATGTAAGCTGCAGTTCTGATATGCGATGCACTGATAGGCAAGGCATTTTATTTTACTGCGAATGGGTGTGATAGCCAGTGACATCCGAATTCTGCTCCTGCAGCTGCAGCTTCATAATATTAGCCATACTGATAGCTCTGCACATAAGTGATGGATTGAATGACTTCAGGGTTTGTTTGTTTTTGTTGTTTTTTTTCTGCAGAAAACTAAATTAACTTACTTAGGAGATTTGATTCTGTCACCTTGAAATATTTTTCTTACTTAGACTTCACAAATGTTTTAAAAAATAGATTTAGAACACAATAATTTAGCAGTCTTAAAATTTAGTATTTAAAATTTAGTAAGAATAACTTTGATTCAGAAATTGATATTAGAAAATGCTCATCTGTTCCTTATGTTTTTCTTGTATTAAATAGTGCATTTTTATGTTTGTATTTATAATTGATAGTAAACAGCAGCTCAAGTAAAATAATAACAGTTAACCTTCAGCGATTCAGTGCTATAGAGAAAAATAAATGGCCCACTTTTCAAAGGAAAACATTTATTTTAGTCATTAAAAAGTGAAGGACTGAAAGTGTTGAGACTCTTCATACTTGGAAAAAAAACGATTTATGTTCATATTTAGTCAATGGTAGAAAAACTAAATCATCCTATGTTATTTAATTCACAGTTTATCCCTGTGGTCACTACTGTGATGCTACAGAAAAAAAATGAAAAGCTTGTTATGAACCATTACAAGCACACAGTGTGGTTAATAAATCAAACACACATTTCACAAGAGAGTTTGCACATCTCTGAGGTCGTTCATGATCTTTGGTAGCAAGGATCTCCACCAACCAGCTTGCTGCTTCTAGTTCAGTCTTTGTGTAACTTAAATGCACCTCAAGTCTCAACCACAGTCCCCATCTTTACTGAGGAATAGTCTCCTTCAGTCACAAACTTTACATCATTAGAGAAACACTTAAGGTCTCTGAGAAGACCTCTAAATTTAAAACCGAATGTGTCTGCATAAATTATCATTTTTATATTTCAAAAGGCCTCATAATCATATGAGTGATTTTACATATGATTAGAGGTTGAGTTTGCAGCACCAATTTTACAGATTTTGCATCGCATAATAGCAGATGTCACTGAGGCTAAAAAAGAGAAGAAAAATTCTGTCTAGATTCTAGAAATTTTTTTGATGTTTTAGTCATTAATGCATTTTGGGGCGAAGGAACAATCTGTTATAATAAGTGGGACATGTCAGGAACTTTGTTTTTAAAAGAAAAGTTAAGCTCAGTCTCAGTCGCATAACGGCTCTGAGGCCTGCTGGGTTCATCATCCTAATGTGGCACGCAGGAGCAGCCGTATGCAGGGTTTCATTTCAGTAAAGCACCACTCAATGTCACTGTTTGTTTACCATCTTTCCTCAGGTTATGGGTGTACAGTCTGCTGGATTTAAGGTTTTTTAAATAAAAACTTCAGCGCTGTTTGTTCATAGTAAAGCTGAAACGAAAATAATTTGACACAAAAACAATTTTTTTATTGCATTCTTCTGTATTCTTTGTAGTTTCAGACATTGCTCAGGCAATGGTGAAGTAAAACTCTACCTTTGGTATGCCTGGCAATTTTTTTTTCTAATGTCCTCTACTACTACCACCATTCCTTGCATTTAGAAAGACTTTAAGGCAATAAGGCGAAAGTCAAAGAGGCACAGAAACCACACTGTTTGTTTTCCAATGTTTCTTATTAGCAGCACCCAAAGGCTGTAGATTAGGAAGCAGCTCTGACCTTTCGGGGAGGTTTGTTGGTCTGACTTGGGAGAGACTGAAAGGCATGAGAAGCTGGTCAACCAAAAGAGAAACAGCAGGATTCTGTCAAGACTGATCAAAATCAGGAAACCTGAGCCGACTCCAGAGGAGAACTTTCACTGAACCCTAAAGAAGCACATTGTTCAGATCTAAAAAGATAGAATATTTTGTTTGAACAATCGTTTTAGCTCATCTCTGTAGTTTCAATATGAAATGGCATGCATCTCAATTTAGAAAGTTGTATATAAAAATAAGATGAGTAATAAATATAGTCAAAGAATTACTTTTGAGGAAATAAATCAGCATGGGTAAAACTTCTTATGACAAGACTAGATGGTCCACAGTGCTTAATTAATGATGACAAGACAACAGTAGTGTATTTGGGATAAACAAGATTTTTATATATTTTTTTTCCTTTTTACAAAGACTTGTCAAAAATTATAAACTGCCTATAAAATAATTGTAATTTAAATAATCCAATCTGGATTTTACAAAGCCACATGTAAATTTTACATTTGGTTCAGACTAAACTGACCTGGATTGAACTGTTTTTGGAAGGTTATGATAAATCTAATCTTTGATCATCTATGTTTAGTTTAGAATTTAATGGTTCAGATTGGATCAATACATGTTTATTAGATTTTGAACTAGAACTAATAAAATAAAGTCCAGATTTCCAGGGATTAACAATCCTCATGCTAATTTCAGTGGCTAACGGCTAACGAGTCAAGGTATTCTCACAATGCTTAGAAACTGATGAAGTCTCTTTGGCCATCTTCCACAAGCCTTGGGTTTCCCTCAAACACAACCACTTAGCATCCAACTCCAAACCAGTACACCCTGGACAGCTCACCAGTACATCACAGGCCAATAAAAAATCAATTAAAAACCATGTCATTAGGAAGTAATCAAGTGAAATGCCAGTGGACCTTTACAGACAAAGTGACACTATTAGTAGGTATGAACAATGACGCTGATTTTGCAAGTGATTGTCACTGTCTTTGTTCTCTCTCATGGTAACTAACCGTACCCCTTGTTTTAGTCATTTCCCTTAATCCTTCACTGTCTTTTTCTGGCAGGATCAAGGGAAAGTGGGTGTCATCTTTAATGTGGGAACAGATGACATCACCATTGACGAGCCTGCCGCCATTGTAAATGATGGCAAGTACCATGTTGTGCGCTTCACACGCAGTGGTGGCAATGCCACTCTCCAGGTGGACAACCATCCAGTCATTGAGCGGTACCCACCAGGTAAGGGTAGCGAGACGGCATGTTAAGTAAACTGTGATTAACATGAGGAGCAGCATGGATTTTTTTTTCTCTCTCTCTGTAGGCTTCAGGGGATTGCAAGTGTCCACTGAAAGTAATTTTGTTTGTTGGCCAATTTTATTAATGCAACTGCTTCTGCAAAATATTAAATTTGTACACACACACATATAAAAGCTCAACTCATAAAATTCCAGGGTCGGAAAATGAATAAAAGTTTAGTTGATGTTTTTTTAAAAACGTACAACCACTCAAGGAGAAGTCAGTTCAAGTAATTTTCCAAGAACATTTGTAAGCATTTATTTACCAACATTTAAACTTCAGATCAAATAAGATATTATGCACTGAGCAAAACTAATCACAATAGCAACATAAACTATCAGGGCTATTCTACTATGTTATTGTCAGTGAAATGTTCATCAGAATGTAAAAGTACTGATGCAATCAGAGAGGAGGAACATAACACACAATAAGAAAAATCACTAACCTCCATAAATGTAAACTACACATAGAGCCACGTATGGCATAAAAACCCATAGATTATGTGATCATTGCTGCCTGTGCTTTAACCTGCTCTGAAGCAATCAAGTAATTAACATCATTCAGCACAGGTGCACAAGCTGGCAGAGCGAGAGGAAAGCAAGTCCCCTCTCTGCCTCCAGCTGGTGCTCAAAGCGCGCGCGCGTGCACACACACACACACACACATGCATGCACATTCACACACACACGCACTTTTGCCACAGTTGTGCCGAAATCAGAATTGTATAATATGGACGACCATGTGTGCACTTTTTTTATTCAGCTCCCACTCAGTAATCAGTGGGTTTTTAAACATTTGCAAAAGTAAATGATTGAAGTTCACCGGAGCAATCATAAAGGAGGGCTTTGTTTCTGTAAAAAGAGTGTGCAACATGTGCTGCAGGTGACAATTATGAACACTGTAAAGCATTTCTGGCTTTAAATTGAACATCATGAAGTAGTGATAAAATAAAGCATCAAAAATGCAGGTGTGTCTTATGACACACCAAAGGTTTAAAACATGTTCAGCTTTACTACCGACTCTCTGTTGAAACACATTCACACTGTCTCGTCTTCAGATGCTAACCTTGCTCTTGTGTTTTTCAGAGTAATTAATCTATTATACCATAATTTTTGTTGTAGATGTTATGTTTTGTGCTTGCATGTGTTACATAGAGAGCTAAAGTCATCTTCCTCTTCTGCTTATTGATTTTTTTAAAGCTAAAATGTATTTGGTGGCTCATCAGTATCCAAATACTGTAAAGTAAACAAACATACAATGGTGAGGTATTATTTTTTCATGTTTCATTGGTAATTCAGAATTTAATTAGAAGTTTTATATATTAAAGTGCTAACAGGACCTCTTAAGTCTGCCCAGTAAATCACTCACTTCATCATCCACTGTTTATCCGCAGTTATCCAATTGAAAATTTGTGACTTAATTTATTACATTTCATATCTTTGTAGCCCAAAGCTGCTACAGTTAAAAGCAGACTGAATTTAATATGAATTGGCTAAAATTGTGTTTAAATGATGCTGAAAAGTCAAAGTAATGAGATCCAGTAAAAGAAAATGTTGCATGTTAATTGACAAAGAACTCATACAATTAAAAATAAAAATAATATCTTGTAGGTAAAGTCAAAATGTATGATGATAAGACTGAAGCAACGCTGTAGCGTGTGATTAGCAACCAGATGTGTTGAGGTAACCTCAGACTGATTCTTCTTAGGTTTTTATTGGCTGATGAAGTCAGAGCAATTCATGACGAAACCTGCTTCTGGGTCATTAATAAAGTCAGAGCCGACACAGGTGGAGGACAGGTGTTTCAGGTTGATGATGGACTGGAGATAACATTTCCAAACATAATGATAACTCCAGGAAAATGATCTGTTTTGTAGTGGCTAAGGAAGAAGTCTGTTTAATCATTGCATCACTGTCGTCCTTCAAATCAACAAAGGCCTTAAAGCATGATGAAGAATGAGCTCTACCTGTTCACTTACCTCATCTTATATGGATCCAGATGAGAGAGTCATATCAAACTTGGCAGCTCTTTGAACAGTAGGGGTGCCCAGCTCAAGAGCATCCCTACTACTTACATTAATTTTGAGAACAACGGAGTCAGTTGGGAACTAATAATGTTGCTTGTTGTTATTTTTTTTAATTAGTTTTTTTTTTTCTTCCTTCCTTTTTTTCCTCTGTTAAACTTGCTGTAGCATTAATTGCCCTTTGGTACTTGAATAAACCTTAAACTAAAATTGATCTACTAACTTTTACCACTTAACTTGCCTTGGAGAAAGATGAAACATCCTTGTATAACGTGCAAATTTGAATTCAATAACGTTTTAAATTGACTCTAAGTGTTCCTATAATTAAGTAATAAAAAAAATACTGACAGTTCCTGATAACGGTGCATGCAATGTACATATATTGTGTAACAGAAGATGCCTGAGACTTTAGCTCTCTATACTAACTGGGGTTTCAATCTTGGTTCTGCAGTCTAATGCCTAATTGCATGGGGTTTTCTGACTGGCTTTGTTTGAATCATTAAGCTGTTATGTATTTCTTGTGTCTGCCTAAATTAACCTGTATTTGCATAAAATGATTTTGTTGTAATTGATCTCTGATGTAAGATTATGCTTTGCTTAAATAAATAGATAAATCACACTAACTAGTGTAGTGAATTATAAATAGCCTAAACATTTCTCTAATTAGCATTTTAAGAATGTAACTCACAATAACTAGATGGCTCTAAGTAAAGCATTCCTTTGTTTTAACTCACAGCTGGATGGAAAACTGCCAACTTGTTAACCCTGTTAGACCTTAGGACGTTGTTGCTAACCTTGTGATCTTTCAGCTTGCAGACTTTAACCTTTAACCTGTCTCTCCAAATTCTTTGAAGGACACTATGATAATGAACGACTGGCTATTGCTAGACAAAGAATCCCGTACAGACTTGGTCGGGTAGTTGACGAGTGGATAAACGATAAAGGTAAAAATTATTAGATGAATTAACCCTAGAAATAACCACTAAATAACCTTCCCCCATAAGAGGTGCAGCGCCAGGACACAAGGATGAGAGGGATCTAGTTAGCCTCATTCAAATTTCCACTTGAATTTGAACTTCTATTGGCAGTGAATTTGGATGGCCTCCATTTCCCTAAAATAAATTTTGAAGCGTAACACTATATCAGTTTTGTTATTTATTTTGTATCCTTACACCTTGTGGAGATGCTGCACCTTAAACATTTTAAAATAGATTAATCAAAGCTCATAACCCTTGTCTAACCTCCATTCATCCCTGTTAACCAGTGTGTATAAATAGATGCTGTGTCTAATTATTAAACATAAAACATCATTAAAATGTTGTATAACCTTTTCGGTAACCCCAAGTGAAACTAACCTGTGATATAAATGTCTTTCATAACACCTAAATATTTTAAACCCTAACTTCTGGATGTGATCACACAGATGAATTTGCTCTCCCTTTACTTTTTCCCTGTGACCTTTTATTTCCTCATATTGTTCTGCAGTCACACTAAACTCCCACGCTAAGTATATTTTACCACAACACAGCAGACCTGACAGGCTGTTTAAATACAGCAGTTCACTGTTTGCAGCCATTAGCTTTGCTAATAAGTATTCTCCTGAGTTAGGCCCATTACTGCAGTCCTGTGATGTAACTGCTTATCAGTGAGGCTGCTGACAATGTTGCAGTGGGCTATCATTGCCCCTCTCAGGGGGTGGACACAGCTGGATGTGTTGAAATCCCTAGCAAAGCATGTTTTAAAGACCTAATGGCTGAACGGGTCGGTGGGAGGAGAAGTCAGCTTCACATAGTAAGAAGCTTAACAGTCGGGAGATTTAAATTCTTTAAAAAATGAATAAAAAATGGACACGGCGTACAGTGTTGTGAAAAAGTATTTGCCCCTTACAAATTTCTGTTTTGCTTACTCATTTTGTCACACTGAAGTGTTTCAGATTACCAACCTAATTTTAACATCACACAAAGATAACAAAGATAAGAGCATTAAAAAAAAAACACTTTTAAAAAGCTATCCAATCCAACCAGGCATCGTGTGAAAAAATAAGCTGCACCACGTTCACATTCAAGCATAATGTCGTATAGAATGAAGAAATTAGTTAAATGGTGCCTGCCTAATATCATGAAGCAGGCTACACTGTCATAATAAATTATAAATTTTACCCTAATCTAAAGTACTTCAAAAACAGACGAACAAAGTAATTGACATCTATTAGTCTGGAAAGAGTTACACAGACATTTCAAAGGTTTTGGACTCTAGCAAACCACCCAATGCCATTATTATCCAAAAAAAAAAAAAAGGAGAAAAGATGGAACAGTGGAAAACCTCCTAACAAGATTACTTCAAGAGCTCATTGATGACTTAATCAGAGGGTTTCAGATTAAGCACAGAGCTTACAGACCACTGCAGACCTCTCTTAGCTCAGCTAAGGTCAGTGCTCAATAATAGAGACTTGGTAAAAAAGAGCTCCAAGGTCAAAGCCACTGCTGACCAAGAAGGAGACAAAGGCTGTTTCACATTTGCCATAAACAACCTACTGATCCTCACAACCTTTGTGAAAATGTTCTCTGGGCCAACAAGAAAAAAGCAGGAAGGAGTGTCTTCTGTTAAATTTTCAGAAAAGGAGAATAATTTAGAATAAATTAAAGAAAAGAGAATAAAGAGAATAATGCAGTCAAACATGGTGGTGGTAGAGTGACGGTCTGGGTCTGCTTTATTTCCAAGTCAGGACTTTGGTGTCTTGCTATAATTAATTAATTCATTAATTCTCCTCTTTTGTAGAAAATCCTGAAATCCTGAAGGACAATGTCCAGCTCATGCCAGACTTAATGAGGTTGAGTTTCTGTGGCGTGACTTTAACGAAGCCGTTCATGTTTAAAAACCCTGCAGTGTTGCTGAATTGAAGCAATTCTCAATCCACAAATAGTGGGATAGAATTTCTCTATAATGATGGAAAAAAAAACATTAACAGCTATCACTTGGTGGGAGCGTTTGCCAGAAATTCACAAGAAGTCATTAGGTTAGAGGGGGTTTTCCTATAAATAGAAACACCTTAATTGGAAACCGTATGATTTTCTTTGTCTGATATTACGATTTGTTTGATGTTCTGAAACATACAAAATAATTATGAAGAGTAAAACGAAATATCTAAGGGGGAAATACTTTTTACAGAGCTGCACGCAAAATTTATTCTAAAGCTAAGAGATTAATAATGGCATTAGTCGTTTTTCCCACAGAGTTCAGTTAAAATGTTTAAACACGTCCAAAATGACACCTAAACAAGTTTTAATCCTCTTGCACCAACTGTGAAATCAAAGTCTTAAGCTTTTCCTTCTAAAGTTAACATCTAAATAAACCTTTTTAAAACTGTATTAATCTTTATAATCCTTAAAGCTCACCTGGTTCAAATGCTTTACCAGTAAAAAAAAAAAAAAAAAGAAAAAGAAAAAGAAAGTTCTCTGACTTTGTCATGTCTGCTTTCTTTTTCCTGCCTTTTCTTTGTCCGTGTTTCTGTCTGACATCAGGGAGACAGCTGACCATCTTTAACAGCCAGGCGGCCATTAAAATTGGCGGCTACGACAAAGGTCGGCCCTTCCAGGGTCAGATTTCGGGGCTGTACTACAACGGCCTCCAGGTGCTCAAACTGGCTGCAGAAAACGACCCGAGCGTTCAGGTGGAAGGGAACCTGCGCCTGGTCGGAGACTCGCTCTCCGCGTTGACTACGGACACCACCTCTGTGACACCGCTGGCCGTGTCCGACATGTCCACCACAATTATGGAAACCACAACCACCATGGCTACTACCACCACCCGCCGGCAGCGGTCTCCCAGCTTGAGGGAGAGCATCTCAAAGGTTGGGCAGCTTAAGTGAAAACAAGCTGAAGACTGATTTTTGAGAAAAGGAACTTAATTGGCCTCTGAATTAGATATTTATGGTTAAACTTGTTTCAAAAAAAGGCTCACCTAATTTAATATTGTTGTCTGTGTCGATTTGATTTACTTTTACAGTTGCTAGTTGCTTTTTACTTTGAATTTGTATTTGTTTTTTTTGTTTTTTACCTTCACCCCAGTCCAGTTTGAACACACTTCCCTGCTAACCAACGCATCATGTTTTGTTGACACATTTTTAAAAACAAAAAACAAACAATAAATCGTTGTGTGTACGGTTGTTAAATGTTGCAGCTATTTCCACAGCCGACCAAAAGCAGGGCTTCTCAATAGTAATATAAAGATCTACATCCTTGTGCTCTTAGTCGGAGGCGCCTTTTTCATGCATTATTGATGCACATGCATTGAAATGTAAAAGAAAGAACAGTGCACAGAGAAGATCAAAAGTTATAAATTCAAGTCTGAGAACGAGCCTCGTGTTCAAAAAGTCAACACTAAGTAAAAACCTTTAAAAGTAGACATCAGGTTTCAGGATCTCTCCAGCTCCAATAAAAGCGCACGATCACACGAGCAACGGGAAATCAGATGATAGATTAGGCTCCTTGGTTCCTACACTTGGAAAGGCCATGACATTTTAGAACAGTGAACCTTGGCTTCTTACATTTGAAAACGTCCTTGGTGAGACCAAAAAACATTTGTGCTTTTGTTCGATTTTTCCCTGAAGACAAACATATTAAAGATGTACTTATGAATTATTAATACCAAAAAAAATATATGCGATGCCAAAAAATATTCCACATGCTTATTATGTGGTTGTACAAATTAAACCTAAAACTATTTTAAACTGTCTTTTTAACTGACTTATTTAATATTATGAACTAGACCAAAAATAGTCCAGATTTTATTTTTTTAAAAAGAGCAAAATAACCATTGATTATTTTTAGCATCCAGCGTATGCGGTCACATTTTCTTACAGTAATTATGATGTATCAAAACTGAGTCACCCACTACCAATATGCACTTGTTTTGCGATCAGTCTGCATGATTTAGTGTATTTTTTCGGAGCCCTTTTGCCACCCCTGATTGGATGGCACCCTGGGTGGCAAGCCATATCACACATATCAGAAACTGCCACTGCTTCCATGACCAAACCCCTGTGCAAAAGAACTTTGTTGAACAGAAATGGAAATGACACTGCCTTGCTTCTAATCAATGGGAAGATGTGGTTAGAGGTGAAAAGTTAAAAGATTTCTACATAAAAACATCCATTGATGTCTATGGATGGAGTTAATCAGATGGGCCAAATAAAAAAAATGTCTTGTAAGTACAGTCAGTGTATCAAAAGGACAGTCCTCCTGCTTCTTAACTTGAAGCAGCATGTTTTTGTGGAAATTTATGCAAGATTAATTGCTTACAAAACAAACCTGTTCACAATAAAATAGAAAGTATTAAAAGGCATTTAGCCTACAGGTAATCTATCAGTGATGTTTATTCTTTGTTTGCACACAGTGCATGAAAACTGCCACAGGGGTTAAAGGATAAAGAGCAGCTGCATATGTGCTCGTTTTGAACATGCGCTCTTACCGGAGTTGCTCCAAGCAAAAGAGCACTAAAAACACTTCTGTGGTATAGCTCTGTGCAGAGCAGATATTCCTTAAATAGAACAGTCGGCAAGAAAAAAAGCAGCTGGAAAAAAAAATCTAGCTAGAAATGTGTTAATTGTTCATTCACTCTGTTTTTTTTTTTTTGTTGTTTTTTTCAGCCTCAGAGCTCTGACGATATTCTGGTGGCATCGGCTGAGTGTCCGAGTGACGATGAGGATCTGGAAGAGTGTGAGCCTGGAACAGGTGGGTAGCTTATGGGAAAACCAGAAAAACATCGTGTTGGGCTGCTCCTCGACTCCTGCGCAGGATTGTTAACGCACAAAGTGTTCTGGTTTCATTGTTGTTTTCCACAACAGTTGAATTCTTTCTTCGTGTTTCCGCTCCTCTTTCCACCACTTGCTCGAACAGCTGTCCTCATTTCGATTGTCACTAAAGCCTCATCTAATTTTTACCCATCATATACCCATCTGCAAATCACTCAGTCGGACTGAATTAATGAAAATGAGTGTGGAAAATTAAGAGCATGCCAGAGTAATTAAGATAGGATGACAGTAGATCAGGTTTGTGACAGCTACAAGCTTTGAAACTCAAGAACGAGTCTGACCTTATTATGGGTGCCTCCATTATTAATATGACCTTATCAGAATTGTTTGTTGCTGGCTGGCTCTGCAACATGTGACTTAAATGATAATGATGAAAGGGAATGGAGTCACCATAAATATCCGTACAACTCTGTAGATAGATAGATAGATAGATAGATAGATAGATAGATAGATAGATAGATAGATAGATAGATAGATAGATAGATAGATAGATAGATATTCAACGTCTGAGATATGTTTGTGCTTCGTTCAAATAATATGTTTCCTCTCTTGTCATTCCTGAATTTCTGCCCACCGATGTGCACACAGCAGCACGGCCATTTAATTTTTTGCACTTTCATCCATTTGTCACGTGCCTTTCATTGAGCTTTCACCCTCTTAGGGGTCCTTGCGTGTTTGTGTTTGTGTTTGCATGTGTCCCTATTAAGCTTTTGTTGCGTTTTGGTTACCGTATGTCTGTGTGTTACTGAGGATTTCTCTTTTGCATTCCCAGGCATTTACGAATCACACCTCTAAGAGTGTTATATGCAATGTCTTGCAAAAGCATCTTTAACATCTTTAGTATAAAAATCCTAGAGATGTCTTTGTGGGACGTTCCTTCACTGCAAATATTTTGGGGTGTGTCTCTATTAGCTTTGCAGGTCTAGACACTGAAGATTTTGCCCGTTCTTTCTCTAAAAGGGCTCAACTTCAGTAAGCGTAAACAGCTCAAAGAGCGGCTGTATTTACTCTGAGAAATGCAGCCGCTGTGTGTCATTAAGGATTTCTCTCTGAGAATACATTACAACTTGCCAAACAGGTGATTTTTAAAGTACAGATGATTAGGGCCACTGAAATCTTGTTTTTTTTCCATCAGAATTCTGTGAAAAAAGTTTGATTTGTGACTTTTTTTTACAGGATTTTGACTTGAATATAGATGGTCAACTGGAAGCAACCAGATTCAATGACAAAGATGTGAGTTGTGCAGGAGGAGAACTAATTTTGTGGAGGAATATGTCTGGTTCCTCCAGGTTGAATGGGTCCTGGAAGATGCCATTTTGTTTTTATTGTTGTTTTTTTTGTTTTTTTTCAGTGGCCTTAATCTTTTTCTGTGCTGAAAGCAATTGTTTCAACTAGATTTTATTTTGAAGGATTAGAGTAAAATGGGGGAGGGTGTGTATAAATGCACACCAAACTCTACAGAAAAACTTAAATATTTATCCTCCCCGATCACAAATATGAGCCACTTTGTTTTGGTCTGTCGTAAATTCCCAATAAAACACAATGAACTTTGTAGTTATTCAAGGAGCATCAATACTTTTGCAAGGCAATGCAATATAATAATATCACTGACATTAGCATATATGCCAGAAAATATTCTGTTGAACTGTTTAGTCAGACAAGTTCTAATTTGGGATACCTTACTTTTTCTCTTTCCTTTCTAGGAGGTGAATTAGTGTTGCCTATTATAACAGTGGATTCCCTTGAGCCCCCCTCTATCGCCACTCGTTACCCTGTAATCCCTCCTCCCCCAACCCTCCTCTCCCCTCTTGAAACCACCAAAGAATCCCTGATCCTCCCCCCTCATCCCTCCTGCCCCCCGGACCAGGAGGACTGCGGTGACCCTGTGGAAGTCTCGGCCTTCGGCTCGGGGGAGATGACGGAATCCGATGATGAGGACTTTTACAATAATAACTCCCCCATGGTCACTGACAGGACAGTCCTTCCTCCACCTCCCGCTGTCGGTGAGGGTGGAGTTAAGAAATCCCGCCCCTTACCTCCTTTTGTTCCCACAACCAATCCTGACCAGCTCCACATTCCCGCAGGCAAAATGAACACCCGCGACCAGGTGCTCCTGCCCCCTGCTCCTCCATCCTCCCGTAACACACCAGGACTAACGTACCCCCCCAATTTTCCCCATGTGCCCACAGCCAATCCCACAGCCTCTGATGAAAAGAACCAACCAGGCGCCGTAGAAGTCATCAGGGAGTCCAGTAGCACCACAGGGATGGTGGTCGGCATCGTGGCCGCTGCTGCTCTCTGCATCCTCATCCTCCTCTATGCCATGTACAAGTACCGCAACCGGGATGAAGGCTCCTACCCAGCAGACCAGGGTCACACTTTTGCCAACAATTCCACCGTGGAGGGCAACGGAGCAGTGGTTAAAGACAAAAGCACAGCCACCGCCTCTGTGGCAAAGGCCATCACAAAGGGCAAAAAGAACAAAGACAAGGAATACTATGTCTGAAAGAGAAGGAGAATAGGCAACTGTGGACTGAGACTGGAGGATGAGAGAGGATGCTGTTTTCCTTTTTGGTTTTTTTGGTTTTGTTTTTTGCAACCTGAATCCATCAGGTATCTGAAAAACTTCCCAGACCGCAAGGAAACATTCACTCGAAGCGAATAGATATTGGTTTCCCTACAGTCAAGGATGCCCAGTTCCCCAGCAGTGCTATATTCCCCGTCAATGACACAAGATCTAACGCATCATCTGTCTCAAAATGGACACTCTGTATTCACCATCTCTTTGTTGGTGTACAATTTTTATTTCATGTTTTTAACTTAGCTAGAAAAGAGAGCATCCACTTAGGCTTTGTACATAGCATGGATATGGTACTGTGAAGAAAGTGCTGAGAACATCCAGTTTCTTTGGACTTCTTTATAATTCTCTATCCTGAGTCTCAATGTCCCCATTATGATACATGAGGCAGAACAGGCCAGTTATTGAATTTTTATGGTATATGAGCAGCAAGCGCCCCGGCAGTCATCCCGAGCGCACTCAAAGAGAAAGCCCTTTTCACTTGGAGAAGACATCACATCGGCAGCCTTCGTGTTATGTTACGTGTTTCTTTTTTTTTAACTACCCCGATCGCTCTGCGTACGTCCGTCCTCATGAGATGGGATTATTTTCACTGATGGATAATTGTACTGTAAATGAGCCAGGACATCTAGCTCCGTCTAGAAGTGGTCATGAAATCACTATCCATACCTCTACACAACAGTCCTCGAATGTTTCAGTCGGATGAATCTGAGGAATTGTGTGATATAATGAAGGGATAATTGTGAACATGTGAAGGTATTCCTCTACAAGCGCTGCTTGTGTGTACTGTACATATAGAGGTTAGCAGCCTGGCCAGGATGTGATCAAGGCGAACACATCCAGGATTGTTGGTCCAGCACCCACCATCGATTTCATCACCACATCCAAACTGTTGCAGTTCGATGGAGCTTTGAGAAGCGCAGAATCCCACGTTTGAAGAGCGTTTTGGAGAAAGGCCGGCTCACTAACAACCTTTTATTTCCCCTATGCTGTCATTGGGAATTTAAAAAGCACACTGAAAATGGAAGCATAGCTCTGAGACATAAGATGATCCTTGTAAAGCAGCCAAAAGTATTGATTTTTTTCTATCAGTTATCCAAAAGACTATTCTGTGGGATGAATTATTAAATTTGTGAACTGTAATATTTCTCTGATATTTCGATGTATCTTGTTACCACTCTTCTTAACACACCACATTTTAGATTGCTTTCTACTTTAATCCGGACAAAAAAAAATAATAAAAGAAGCACACTCTCTCCTCTGATAGCTGCAAATATCTCATTGTTTCTTTCCCATTGTTTGCCATTCAGGTTATGCAGAGGAAACAGAAGGATGGAACCAATCAATGTTTTATTTTGTTGTGCTTTTTATATGTGCTGAATCTCAGTGAATCTGATGATAACTTTTTGTTTTCAATTATCTGCTCATGCTGTGTGATTTCTCTTTTTTTATGAAAGTGCCATTTAATGTGAGCTGCTCGGCGCTCAGAAAATATACCATTCCTCACTCATTGCTATTGTATAGTGTTCATGTGAAATGGATCTTAATATGTGTACAGAACGTGGATAAAGATGAAAATACACTTGATTATATACTTTGTACACACCTGTGTCATGTGATGCTTCTCTGTGACTTAAAACTGTTTGCTGACATTGCAGCTGATTCAGTTCATAAAATGAAATTCATATTATGATTACTACCAGTTAACTTAAACCCAAAATTCACTTTTTCAAAAATGTTAGAGAAATGTTAGTCCAGTTGACCGTACGCCAATGTGCTGCATCATATTTATTGTCAGTTTTCTCCAAATTTTTGAAATTTTTTTTGTACTTTATTTTTCCACTTTAGCTTTTAGTTATAATATGCCTCCTATTATACCTGCATACAGCCAACTTCTACAGCAATTACTTTTTGTAGGTTACTCTCCTTTGTCAGCAGGAAAATTGTCGTCTATGTTCAACAACACATTGCAGCAATAATCCAGCTTCTCAGAAGATGCAGAGACAGAAACATCAAGAACGTGGATACATGGAACGTGGATACATGGAACATGAGAAGCTTAAGAAATACCAAGGTCTCAAAAAGAAAGTATAGAAGTTGTAACTCGAGGCTGTTACCCCAACACAATGAGAGTGACTTCTTTAGATCACTTCTTCTTTAGCCAGCATCACACCAAAATTTCAGAAATGTTTCCTACACCTTGTTAAATACTTGTCACAAAGAATTCAAGCAACTCTGAAACCAAATGGTGGCACAAACCTTGTACTAATAAGATGGATCAAGTATAGTAGGCTGCAAATACATTTTTAAGGTGAACAATGAGGGTAGTGTCATGGGCAACATTTATGCAAGAACCAATGCAAGTGATCTTACATTAGGAGATGAATATCCTTTGTATTTAACGTAACTGTTTCGTTTTGTAATTACTATTTAATGCTACTGCAGATTAAATACGTACTGATTTAATCTGCAAGGGACACACTATGCAAACAAGAAAAGTTAGCACGTTAACATGAAGAAGCAGCTTTTTATACAAATCACAGTTCAAGAAAAGTGTGCATTACACTTAAGTTTCATCATCATCTTTGCTCTTTCCCGGTCTCTCTTCTTTGGAGGCAGCATAATTCTGTAGGGACAGTAACGCCCGCATATCAAACATTCATCATGGAACAAAAGATTTTTTTTTATTTTTTTTTTATTTTTTTTTTTTTTTGTTGAAACAGAATGTCTTTATCTTGATTTGTCTAATTTAACCCTATTAAGTCTAAATATGACAAAGCCTTAAGCCAGCTGACTCCTTTGTCTGGGATGATGAATCACTGCACAATGTGATAGAATCAGGACTCAATCATGTTTCCACAACTATGAAGACGACCCAGATGGCCAATTCTTTCAGGGTGATAGAGGAGAAGCGCAACACATTACACTCCGTTTAACTGAGCCAGTTCATGAATAGCTGCTAGATTTGTTCAGGTTTGGGCAGCATGAATGGCACCCCATGGATTTAACTACATTTGAGCTTGTAGAGCGCCATAAGTCTGTTTCTTGTTCAAGCACCTTCATCCAATGTGCTTGGTTCTACTCTGGGGAGTGATTTGAATCATAATTGGATCAATGTTATTTCCTTGGACCTCAGGAAAAGCCATTTTTGTTACCTTGGGACTTTATATTAGAGCAGCCAACACAACCATCTGCCATACCAGCACATAGTCATTTCATAATTTCAGGTTACTAAGTATAGAGGAAGATCTGTAAAGAGCATCCAAGTAAAGAGGAAAACAACAATTTATAAAATGAACAAAATAAAAAAAAAAAAACTGTGGTCATTTACCTTCTGTGAAATCCCTGGAGAACTGCTCTAATGAAATCATGAATAGATTGTTCCCTGATTAAATAATAATTTCTAATAATAATAAGACAAATAGAATAATACTGACACTGGCATGTTGCTAATTAGGTGACAAATTAAATCTAAAATTGGCTTACTTGATTTAGCATAAAATTTGGCCAGCAGCTTTATGTTATAATGTAATTGTGAACTTTAGTAAACTAATGAAAACAACTTAGATGTCAGAGGATGTCAGGACATCACTGCATGACAGTAAATACATTTTCATTAATAGTTAGAAATTAAAAGTACCCACTAACAGTCTAATTATAAATTTACCCAACATAATAAGAATACAGTTTTGTTTTTCTTACTTAAATTTCAAACATTGGATTATTTTTTTTACAAGTCTGGCATATGGAGCTAATTTAGGTTCAAATGTTTTGTTTAGTTTTTCAAATTAACAAGCCATTTTTGGCTTAATTAGAGTCTACCGTGCTGGCAGGCTCTTCCGGGTAACCACTGGACTGCACTGCACTGCAGTTCATAATAATTTAGTTGCAAGTGGAATAAATGAAAAAAATGAATTATAGTAATGGATGAATCCATAG
This sequence comes from Poecilia latipinna, assembly GCF_001443285.1. Lineage (NCBI taxonomy): Eukaryota > Metazoa > Chordata > Actinopteri > Cyprinodontiformes > Poeciliidae > Poecilia > Poecilia latipinna. The sequence continues at coordinate 189,631 of NW_015113408.1, read as the reverse complement.
GAAAGAATTACTTTCCAGTCAGGAGAGATGCTGGCTTATTGGTTGCTTCATTAAATTGCATGATATTAAATAGCTAAGGAGGCAAATTGAGATTTCTAAATGCCTCTGGCCGCATATAATCTTTACAGTAGGAATAAGAAGCTTGCATACTAAGTGAGTCATAAATAAAGCCATGGCAAAAGTAAAATATGTCCTCATACGTAATACTTTTGATGAAAATAGCATGGCCTCTCAATGTCTGAGGAAGAACTGCATTCTGTTGTATGCTCCATACTTGTGTAGTTGGACCCCCCCCTGCTGAGATGAAGAGGAACTGTCCACTGTGCACACATTTCTTTCTAGGACTGAGGCAATAGCTGCCTGCTTTAAAGCAGCCATCAATTTTCCAAAGGTTTATCACTAAAGACAAGAATTTAGAACGGCTGTTTTCCAAGCCAGCGGGGGTCACTTGTCCCGTCAGTCCCTTTGCGCTGAGACGGAAAGGAATAGTCCTTCAGGCTGCAGAGGTGTGGTGTCACTGCAGGTCTGGTGCAGGTGAGGACTGATCCATGGTGACAGAAGGTATCAAACTGGGATAGCTAAAGGACACAATAAGCCACTCCTGAGAATTGTAGAGATGTCATGAGGTTAATTCGACAAAACGGCTCCAGCAGCAAAAGCAGATTACAGCTGTCTGACCAAACACTGGTCCTGCAAGATAGTTTTTTTTAAAAGTGATTTAGGATTATTTTTCCTATATTTTCCAAGATATAAGTATATATGAGTATATATGCGTGTTGCAAATGCATGTGCAATGCATTGCAAAAATATTCAAACTCCTTAAACCTTTCCAGATTGTATCAAATAATGTATTTCAGAGGGATTTAAAAAAAAAAGACCAATTTGAAGTAACATAATTGAGATCCACATTTGCAGGTAGGACAATCTGTTGACTGGACAGCTTTTGATCAAGCACTTCACGGATCAGGACAGTAAGGAAGACTCCTAATAAGAGCTAAGTAGTCCTAAACTTTACCAAAAAACAATGTAGAGACACAGCAAACATGTGGAAGATGAAAGTGATCAGGTCAGACAGCCTTCAAAATCTAACTTTTTTTTTTTTTTT
>NW_015113408.1:151663-184688 GCF_001443285.1 Poecilia latipinna | reverse complement strand
GCCAATAACCTGTCTCTCTACAACATGGAAGCTCATGTCAGGCATTATAGCGGCTAAGATAAATGGGCACATAGATAAATACATGAGCACGGCACAGAAGGGCATCGGCATAAATAGCAGAGGACCCAAGTTTGTTGTTTATGGAATGTTCAGAAACTACAGCGGCTGTGATGCGCCAAGACAAAGGTAAACAAAGGTAAAACAACCTGAACAGGTGATCAACTCTAAACCACTCGCACCTTTTTATTCTCCGTCTCTCTCTGTCATTTAAGCACATCCGTTGCCATGGCAACCTCATGCACTCCACAAGCTGACCAGAGATTACGTTAAAAACATAATATTCAGTCCGTTTCGATATCAGGTTTTCAGGCTTGATATTTATTTTTGCGATTATCAATAAGCGCTCCCGTGAAAACAGCGGTGGCTAATTAGTTAATTTTAAACTCCTGCTAGTTATTTTGATAATGGAACCGAAACTCACAGAATTGCGCAACACCTTGTTGAAACAATAATCACTGAGATTATTATTGTTGTTGGGTCATTAATTTGAACACGTTTTGTTGATTTTTTTTGTTGTTGTTCTTTGATAATGTTAGGAACGTTTAAAGCCAGTCAGAGCAGGACGTGCTGGTCTCATCGTCCTGGCGGCGTTCAGTTTGTCACCTGATGCCGAGATCGATTCAAAACCTTCCTCGATCGATGTATTGCACCCCGGCTCTCTAGCAAAGCACGAAGAGTTCAGAAACAATATGAAATGGGGAAAAAAAGTTATTTATTAACTGATTAAGTCGTGTTTTAGATTGTTCTTGAAAAACTAATCAGTCACGGCTGATTAGTGGGTGCACTCACTGCTGCACAGTGAACCCATTGATTTTTTTTCACAGGAGACAGCCGCACTCCTCTCTTGCAGGTACTGCGTACACCCGCCAAATATTTTAGGGGTACGCAGTACCTTACCGTATCCCCTACTTTCACCCCTGTATATACCTGCATGAGAGAAGACAGACTTTAAGCAGACAGATTTCACTTCGTGGAGTTGACATTCACTTAGCCAATCGGAACCATGGGAACGTCTCCGTCTGCGCGTGCGTACTTACGTACGTGCGTGCGTGTGTCAGCTAGCTGTTAGCTGCGGCTAACAGGAGCTCGGTGTGCCAGACCTGTAACAGTCCCACACAGACTTCGTTTATGCCAGGAAACAGCTGTCGTTAGGGTAGAGAGGGGTTCACTGTTCATGTTTTATGTCTGTCAATGTTTAACACCAAAGAGGATGACGGACTTTGAGGAAAACCAAGATAAATTAACCAGCCCCAATAGAACAGCGAAGCTCCAGGTAATCTACAGTTGGACTGCCGTCTTCTGCTAGCTGCATCTTGAGGAGGAAAGCTCTGAGATTTTACAAGGACTGGATGCGGAAGGAGGATATGAGGCAAGCTCAACAGCTAATGCTAACTGTAAGCTATGTTTGGATCCAGACTTGGAAAGCTGTTTACTGCGAGCAGTTATTTAAAACTGTCCTCCTAACCTGAGTTTACATAGCTAAAGGCATCCACCAGCGGATAGCGTAGGTCTGTTTTGTTTGTTAAAAAACGTTACATTCACCTTTCATATGGTATGCGGCCTAGCATTAGCCGGTACCTAACGTTAAGAATTCGGATGTTAAACGCTGGCCATCGATTTTTCAGACCTGTAGCAATTTTATTCTTTGTATCGTAAGTCTTTGCAGAGGCTAATCCACGCTGGTGGCTCAATAAGTCTACGTATATCATTTAGAAAAGCAAAGCGATTCCATAAAGCTAGGCTAAAGTGTCTGCTAGCCTGCTAATGGGAATCTAAAACTTAATCTCGCTTGCATAGCCCTGGCCTAGCTCTAACATTTTGAAGTTTTAAGCACCGTCTTTTGAAATTGGAAAGATGTTTTGGTCATGTCATGTACCCTCCCACAATGGCGTAAATGGGTGTATTTAGGAATATTGTGGTCAATGGGTGCTTAAAGTCTTAAAATCTTGCTTCAGCTTGGCTACTGTTTAAATAATAAATACTTAATTATGTGTGTAAAATTAAACGAACGAAAGACACATTCATAGTCAAAACACGTGAATAACAAAGTACTATAACAATCAGAGTACGGTGTATTTTGGCTTTCCATTAAATGCAGTGCTAAAACAATATCAATCACAGAAACAGATCAACTGTCAAGTGACTATATTTGATTTGTCTTTCAGATGAATGCCATTTCACACTTTCAGTGGGATGTCAAAGTGCCAAAAGATCATACAGCTGAACACCCAGCTGGGGTTAGGGTAGAGAAAAGCAGCATTGGGATAGAAAGGGCACAAGAATATGCAAGGACTTTCAACATCCACTGAGATCTATAAATATCCACGATACAGAACTGTTGTCCTCAACAAACCAGCCTTGGTCACCATGCTGTCTACGTTGGAAGTGCCATCGTAGAGAGAAGATACCGTGCCTCAATCTGCTGCACGGTTTCTTTGAGCTCCAGCCTTGGAGGAAGCTTTCCAGCTTTTGTCTAACCCAAAACTGTGGAGATGGGCTCCCAAGCTCTACAGATTTTGCGGCAGGGTGTGTGGGCTTCACTCACAGGAGGCTGGTATGTGGACCCCCATCAGAGCACATTCTCCAACTGCATCCACCTGTACCTGTGGATCTTTCTCCTGACCTTCCCTTTTCTTCTGTACATGGTAAGACCACAGTTTAACGGCAGCTAAGTTTACAGAATCATTCTTCAAATAATGTGTTGTTGACCTGAAGTTTTTATTTAGTTGATGTGTCAACCTCGCATGAAATCAATACAAAAATAGTCAGTCAGAACTTTTCATACACTCAACATGGCAATGATGTCAAAGTAATTTTAGATATGTTTGAATTGTTCTTTACCTCAGGGAGGAATAGTTGTACATATTCAAGGGTTTAAAAAATGTTGGGTGTAAGAAATTTGAATTTATTGTGTGTTTTCAATATCTTGCATGTGGATTGAAATTTTCACACATGACAAATGTATATCTCTGGCACCAAGGGAGGATTGCTTAAGATCAATTTTTTCCTACATCACATTTAACACATTTTAAGGTTCTAAATAAAGACAAGTTTTATTGAGTAACCCACTTAATAAAATTCCTCATAAATGTTGTTTTCTGTCAATACAATATGTTATGTCTTATTTAAATTTGTTAGTGGAATTTTAGAAAATAGCTTCTGCTACTTTGTGTATAAACCCCAAAAGGTGTGTACTTTGATTCTTCCAGCTGTTGCCAGATTCCTGTGAGGCTCAATGTGTTTTTATCCTACTGGAACCTGGGAGGGTTTAGATAAGAATGAAACACTCCTCCATTTTCAGTGTTTCACAGATTTTAAAGGTCTTTGTTAATGTCTTAATGCCGAGCCAGAAATGTTGGTTCCCAAACTCCCTGTGAGAAACTTTGTGATAACCCAGGTATAATTACAGAGTGACTCTCTGTCTCGAACAGTTAGAACAGATCAGGCTGTGCGGACACCGCGGGAGGGGAGACCTTAAAATTCATCCTTAATTTCCCCTTAGTTGAATGGTGGATTTCTATCATTCTTTATTTCTTTTGCCTATTTATATTGATGTAGTTTAAATACAAATGTTCTTTTTATACCTTATTTGGGGTTGGGCAAATCTAGACTTTTCAAAGATTGAGATAAATGTTCCTAAACAAGATGCAGAGAAACTTAATAAAGCCCTGACATAATTCTGGCTGGATGTTTGAACATTCTTATTGTCACAAATTGTATAGCCAAGTTAAATTGGTCAGTTTCTTAGCACAGAAATTGAACCCACTTTTAGTCAAAGTTCATCAATTGTATAAAAAGTTATTAGGGTGGAGGTCTGGCTTTTTTCCAGAAGCTTAATGTTCTCCTGCTTTATCCACTGCAAAACCAGTTTAGATGTGTTTTGGGGTTCATTATCCAAGTTTGAACCATCTGAGCTCGACTATCATCCTCAGATAAAATTAAATTACTTGGGATGTTCAGCAACAGTCCAAGACCCACCGAGTCTCAAGACGATCACAAGCTGAAAACTACAGAAACACCGATATTACTCGCCACTCCAGTGAAGTGAGTTTAGCTTAATCATGAGATAAAAGGGTGCAGACCAAGAAATAACAGCTGCTCCAAAATCAACCCATTCTAGCTTGACTTAAATCTTCAGCTGTCCATTTAGACGAAACATTTCCTAGGTTTCTAATTCCGCCCGGTTTCTTTTCCACTCGCTCTCAGGCTCTTCCTCCAAGCTTGGTGGTGGCAGGCGTGTACTCTGCTGTGGTAGCGATCTTCTTTACTGCCATTAAGGTGGTCAACTACCGACTTCACGCCATGTTCGACCTCGGTGAGATTGTCGAGAAGAAGCAGGCTTCTCTCGCAGCTGATGCCCCGAGGACAGAAGAAGGGGATGATGGGTCAGGAGCTCATGATGGAAATCAGCACAGGTGTGGAGATATAATTGAAAGGGATGTTGGAGAATGGCATTTTTACACTAACCAGTACTTATTTTTTCTCCAGGGATAGTCATGTTGGTGTCGAGATGACCGTTTTTCGGAAGGTTAACTCGACTCCCCCGGTTCGCTGCAGCTCCCAGCATTCTCTTTTCGGATTGAACCAAGTGTCGGTGAGGATTGCTTGGCTCACTAGTTACATGTTGGCCTCACTCATTTGCCCTGTAATCCTTGTGAATTGACAAATCTTTCATCTTTAGTTTTCAAACCTTTTTCAGTCATCTAACAACGCTGTCATTGCAGGGTTAATAACTATTGATAAGACTCATGAATTTTAATATGCCATATATTTTTGATTTGTTAGGAGTTTTTGCCCCAGCTTGAGGATGTAGGAGGAACTACTGGTAAGCATTTAAACTGTCTTCTCCTTTTTTGTTATTTTCTTGATTTTTGCAAACTTTTCTTTGCTTCACTTTTTTTTTTTTTACAATATCTTTTGTTTTGCTTTAGATCTCAAAGAATTAACACAGGCACAGGGAAGCAATAATGTAATTGTGACTTCGGCCCATCGTGCGATTTTACGTCAGAGCTCCCAGGACGCACAAAGTAAGGCTGCTGTTCTTTTCTGTGATCTGCAGTGAACTTTATTGCATGCTGAGTGGTGTCTAATCCTTGCCTGTATAAAAATAACTCTCCCTCAAAGCATATCTGCACATTCTTATAAATCCTTTCAAGAATAAAAAGTACGTTTTGAAACTGTTTGGTCCTGTTAAGCCCAACTTGCATTCCAGGATTCCTACACAGTCTGGAAAATATTGGAAAAGTATCGACTTTGATTGAAGTATCTTCCAAGACCTCGATCAGTTTCTGACTTTATTCAAAATCTTATTGCTTCTATGTTGTGTCCATCTACACGTCATAGCTTCTGTGTTCCTTATCTTCTTTCCTTGTTTTTCTTACTCCCTTCCTTCAATATGTCTTTGCTGGTCCTTCCTCCTTTTTATCAGTTCCTTTCAGTCGTCTTTGTGTCCTTGCTACTTTCTGCCAATCTTTCTTCCTTCCTCTCATCATGCCTTTCTCCCTTTGTCTTTGTATCCTTTCTTATGTCCTTGGGTGTGGTTTCCTCTCAATTTTGAAAGCTTACTTCAATCTGAACTCTCAGCATTGTGGATGTTTCTCCAATAAATTTATGAAGAACACTTGTATTTTACATTTAAATTTTGCATAAAAAAATACAGGACTTTGGAAAAAAATTTTTTTTTACATGTCATATTTGTAGAATATGACATGTAATCATATTACTGATGCATTTCAGTCTGATTGTATAATTTTTTTGGGGGTGTTTCAGGGCCATCCAGTATGGTCCAGTCCTGCATCTCTGACTCTCCAGGAGGCGAATTCCCAGGTCTCATTGGAGTTCCTGGAGTGTCATCTGGACCTGAAGATCCTGGAGGATGCCTGTCTATCCCGCCTTCACCTTTAAGTCAAGGAGATGGAGGCGAGAAGGAGCAGCCGAAGGACTTGCCAAAACAATCGTCTCATCAGAGTCCTAAGGACAATGGGTTGGGAACATATTGTCCACTTGGGCCCTCTGCCGAATCTGAAAGCTTAGGCGATACACCCCTCAGCCCTCTTATAAAGAGCAGCTTAAGCGAGGAGCTAAGCGAAAACCTCATGGGTTTGGGTCTGGACCCCGGAGCTTTTGCTCCGGGAACTGAGCACCCAGGCAGCCGCAGTGGGGTGGCTTTGGCTGCGGGGTCCACAGACAGCTGCTTCAGTGCAGGTGGAGCTACCACAGACCGTGAGACACTGAGCACCGTGAGCAGCTACCGCTCTGAGAAAACGGACTCCACTCAGTTAGAAAGTCCATCGTTGAGCCAGTCTCGGCCTGCGGATGGACAGACGCCTGCTGCAGCACCGGTGTCGGGTTCTATTGCTCTGAAAAACACAGAGGATGCAGGCGGACAGGGTGGCAGTGACACTGACAACCTGTCGGACAGTGTGCTCCTGCGCTCCCCTTCCAAAGAGTTGTCCATCAGCCAGGGCTTAGACCGGACACTTGTTGAGGAGGACTTACCCCCTCCACACTCTGATATTGCACAGCCCCCTCCTCTCCAGAACTCTTCCCCTTCAAGTAGTGGCCACTCAGAGGTGTGTGACTTGGACAGAAAATCTCATGGTCCTCCTCTCCCCCCACCTCGGCAGGCCAATTCAGTGCCTTCAGGGCTGGCCCTGGGTCTAGTGTGTTCTGAGCCTACTCTGCCCATATCCTCCACCCCGTTGTTACTGTCTGACCCGCCTGCGCTCCAAGCCCAGCAGGTCGTTCGTCCTAAAGACTTAAAGCTGCTGCGGGCCGGCGGCGGAAACATGGGCCACAGGCCGGGCCGAAGGAAAGCTCCCAGACGGCGAACAGGAGCGGGCAGCAGTAGTTTCGACTGCGGCTCTTACAGGCGTCACCACAATCACAGGCAACACAGAGATTACATCCCAGTGCGCAGCCGGCTGGGGGCTAAAGCTTACAGCGAAAGTTTGTTTGAGGACTCAAGTGACGAAGACGACGGCAGTGACATTAGCGCCGGGTCCAGCCTGGGCTCCCAGCGCAGATACAGCTCAGACGAGGACAACGATAATGACGACGACTCGAGTTCCTCTACCTCTTGCTACTCCTCAGACCTCGCCAACATCAACATTACATCCCTTCTCTCCACTGCTGCTCAACTTCCTGCTCCAAGGGAGGACGATTTACCCGAAACCTCGGGCCCCTCTCACTCTCGTGCTGCTCAACGCTCCTCTAGCACAGCGAGCGCTAAGACTCATGCGAGGGTACTAAGTATGGATGGGGCTGGTGGGGGCCAGAGCAATGCAGCGACCACGCCCTCCGCTCTTCTTCCAATGCCCTCCACGTCCACCCCGGCTCCCCGCACCCTTACCATGTCTAAGTCTGATCTGGAAGCCCGGACTATACACACAGACGGCTTCCCTGTATGCCATCGTCATCATCGGCTGGATTCTCTTGGAGGGTCTTGGACCGGCAACCAGATGGGTTGGAGGGTAGGAGAGCTGGTTGAAGAGGGAGCCGTGGGTGGAGGTTAGTTCACCTGAAAATCATTAGTTTAAAGCAAATGTTGCAGACTCACCCCTTTTCTGAGAAGTAACTCAGTTTTAAAAATGTTTTTGAGTATTAAGACTCTGATTTTTATGCCAAGTTTTATGGTTTAGATTTAGAAGCACTTGAAAATGGAGCTGCACAATGTATCAAATCTTAATATCAGATCCTTCCTTGGATGCAATATTAAGTCAGGCGTGCCATTTCAAGTGCAGTGCAATAGGGTTCTGCTTTCTGATGATGCATTTGGCCATTTGAATAGATGTTGACTTTCCTCAGTTGGTATTGATCCGAGAAACTCAGGTTCTAGAGCTCACTGAGAGTTATGGGTGCATTGTGTCGAAGGAAAAGAAACAGTACTGAGGAAAATGGGGGTAATAATCATAGAGCTGCACAATATAATAAATTACAGTCATTATCACAATATCATTGTTGTATTGCAATTTCAAAGGCAAACATTTCAAGACCATTTAATAGGCTACAGCAGCCATTAATCCCAGAACCTGATGCTTATATTTAGGATGCTAAAGCTATTGGAAAGTGCTGAGGTCATTGTATAATTTGAAAGACTCAAAATGTGTCTGTTTAATTATAATAGGTGTTTCATTTCAATTTTCAGCAACAATATTGCAGTTTAAATAATTTTGTAATATGGTACAGCAATGCCTATTTATCAGTCAATATTATTTCTAGCAATGTTATCTATTGCTAGAAATAATATTGACCAACTTATGTTGGTCAATATTATGTTATTATTGGTCAAATAACATAATATGACCAACATAATAGGTCAAATTATGTTGACCTAGAATTTACCTTGGAATTAGTAAAAAACACGTCCTTTACTGGGAGTGAGTAATTGAAAGATAAATGCATAGGAGTCATTTTTTTTGCTCATCAAAACTGTAAATCATCCCCAGAGCAGTGCTAAAATCTAATTATGGCTATTCCCCACATTGTAAACTTTAACGAGTCGCCAAGGAGGAAGACATTTCCTGTAGCATGAGGGCATCCAGATGTGGTGTAGATTAAATCCTGAAAATGTGGTTCTGATACCAGACAACACAGGGCTCAAATGGCAAGCAGTGTGTTTTATTAATAGCAGCAGCAGCTTAGAGGCAATGTTTCTTTGTTTTACTTTCTTAAGAAAGATGTTAAAACCATGACGCCTCTGCTGATTTTAATCAGCTTGTAGGTATTGCATTCCTGATGAGCGATGTAGAGCAACTAGATTTGCTGGTGCTTTGTCACTGATTAGGAGGGAGGAAATTCCAAGATGGCGCTACTTTAAGTTTTGCATTTAATTAAAGAAAACATGAGTTTCCTTTCAAAAGAAGATTTTAATAAACACAAAGAGTTTGGCCATAAATAAATCGAAGGGAAGTGTATGTCGAAAGAGGGACTTGGGTTATATTATATATAACTTATGAATTTATGAATTACATTTCTAAATTTAACAATTTGGCTTTTCCACAGAGATCTTTGCACAAAACTTCTGAAAAAAAAAAAAAAAAGTTCAGTTCACATCTTTTAAGAGCAACGGGTATTTAACAGACTTTAGTGTACATCATCATAGCAAGGCTAAAACACATCGTCCTGTATCGGTTAGATAAATTAGTTTGTGTAGCTAATCTTAAAGCTGATAAATGTAAGGTTTTACTAGTACTTCTTGCCATCAGCGAATTCATTGACAAAGTTTGAAACTTAAAGAAACAAAAATCAAATATCAAACTTCAAGTCAACAGTTCTAACTTGGTTGTGAAATGTTCCAGACATTATTGCTTAAGAATTGTTAGTTTGCCTTGATGAAAACTTGCTATTGATATGTAAAACGGTAAGATCAAAAGAATGTACACTCCCACTTCTGAGATGAAGCTAATGCTTTGTGATATAAAGGGTTGATATAACGTAGGAAGGATGATTTATTCTACTCAAAGCTGGGAGCATGGTGTGCTTTTCATCCTCAAAGCTGAATAATACAGGTTTAGGCCAAAGTGTCAGGTTTCTGTCAGAGTTATGAGTCTGTTGTGACCACAGGCTGTTTGTCTATCATAAATGCAATTGCCTTTCCCTTTAACGTAGTGTTATCCACAAGAACCAGTAAGCGGATGTTGCCTCTTTTAAACAGCTAACAGACATGAATGTATAACCAGTTTTGATGCAGCCTTTTCTTGCTGTTACTCACGTAATTAATGGTGTAATTGAAGCCATTGCACTGATGAACCCATTAACTCTTCTCCAGCTTTAGGTCCAGAAGACGGAAGCAAACATGAAGGCTTGACGAGCGTGAAGAGGACCCAGGCGATTCGCCGGAGGCACAACGCCGGGAGCAACCCCACACCCCCACCTTCAACAATGGGATCGCCTCCCAGGTTAGTGTGGTAGACGGGAGGAAAAGGTTGCATCAGCCTTTTCTTTGATCACTCTGATCTTTAATAAATCTGTAAAAACTAAAAATAAAATCTATGATGGTGTTTAAATCAATACAAAAAATTTTTAAAATCTGATTTATTTAAATTAATTTATAAGGAGAGCTACAGACATGCTTTTTTTTTTTTTTTTTTTTTTTTTTTTTTTGTTTCTTTTAGCCTCCAAGACCTTCAGCGTGTTCGGACCTCGTCTCATTCACGCACCCGCACGCTGCCGTCAGCCTTACAGTTTGCGTCTTCGCTCCTACTCCCCCGCAGCGGCATCCACGAGGCCTCCAACTTCGACGACACATCAGAGGGAGCGGTGCACTATTTCTACGATGAAAGCGGTGAGTCAGTGAGTTTGAAGGATTAACTCAGTGGGGAAGAGGAGCTGTCAGGTCATTTGGATGTATATTTGATTTCAGCCCCGGTCCAATACTTCAATCAAATTAATAAAATTAGCAACTTGTACGTGCTTGAAAATGTGACGGTTTTAAAGTTCAGCAAAACATCACTTCATCACAGAGTAGTATACCTACTCTGTCGCTGGAGTTGTTCATGTTGGTGCATTAGATGTGTTTAATCTTTACTGCAGTCGATCTTTTTGTCCCAGTCAGGGCTTTTTAATTACATTCAGCTGGGAAAAAATAATAAAGCAAATATTGATTGTTCTTAATAAATACTTTTATAATAAGTTGAAAAAATATGGATGAAGAAAGTTTAGACTTGATGCAAAGGAGGAATACATGGAAAATGACTACATGCTTCATAATTACTTTTATTTTGGGTGCTGTGTCTCAGGAGTAAAGAGATCATACACTTTTGGGCCTGCTGGAGGTGGTTATGAGGACCCGGTTCAGTACGTAAAAAGACTACACAGAATGCATTATCTTTTAAAAAATGTTTATGCCACTGAGTGAATCAGTTTTTGAAAAGCATACAGTACAAAAAGTTGTTAAAATGTGAATCTTGCAGAGAAAGAGAGAGGCAGTCCCAGTCATCAAGCTTCACCTCCACTGAGGTTCAGGATGGAGCTCCAGTCCTGTCCATCCTCCAGCCCAGACCCGTGGTTCTGCAGGGCATGCAGGTCCGCAGGGTGCCGCTCGAAATGCCGGAGGTTAGCCGACCTTAAGTACTTGTACAGCAGATTATTCCTGGTCGAATATGTTGGTTAGTCCTTCTTTTAATTAAGTACCAGTTTTTACCTTTTTTTTTTCTTTCTAGTTTGATCTTGATCACGAATCTCTCCAAGAATCCCATGAGAACACTCTGATGATTGAGGAGAAAGCCAAGCCTAAGCAGTACTACCGGTTTTGGGTGCTGCCTGGAAAGTGGTTGCGGGTTCGATACGATCGACTGGCTCTTCTGGCTCTGTTGGACAGGTGGGAAGAAATGTTGGCATAATGACAAGAAATTATGATTCATGGCTTTTTTCTTTTTATGGCATATAAGTCAGTTTATCTCAAAAAGCCTTCATACCTCGAAGGCAGTTAGATGAAGGTGTTGCAGCCTGATGGAGTTAAAAATAATAATTCCTCTGGACTTTGCGTGCAGGAATCGCCGTGTGGGAGAGAACGTGTTTTCGGTGTTGTTGGCCAGCCTGGTGGCCTTCCTGGGGTTTCTGCTCCTGCTTCAGGGCTTTTTCAGGGACATCTGGGTCTTCCAGTTCTGTTTGGTCATTGCCAGCTGCCAGTACTCTCTACTGAAGGTAGGTAACCTGCATATTTTAGAAAAAATGTATTAAATATACATTAATCATGTAGTATCTTTCTGACATGTGGATCCAAGTGTGTTTTCCTCCAGCATTACATGTTTTTTTTTTGTCTTACATGTTGTAGAATCTTTAGCATTTATGTTAATGATTTAATAAATGTGAAATATAAAATCGTCTCCTTCTACTTCAGAGCGTACAGCCGGATGCCGCCTCCCCGATGCATGTGAGTATTGATTTATGCTCATCATTTGATGGGGGAGCAAATGCTTTCATGTTGAGCTGATTTGATGAGGTCTTAAGGAAATGTCTCAGATACTTTGCTCAAAATTTATACCGCCTTCCACCTTGATCTTTGAGTAGATGAAGAAATGATGAAATCAGAAATGGTTAGCAAAGGATGAGACGAGCAGAAGAGTTTTAATCAGGCATGGGTCGGTGTCAGTTAAGGCAAGGTTTTAACAAGCTTTTATTGAAATGAGGAAAACTCCCAGAGAGACTGGAGTTTTCTCCAGGCATATGGAGCATGTAGTAACAGCGCTGCCCCTCCCCCACCTGTTGCTTTGCAGTGCTGGACACCTGGCTGAAAGAAGGCTTCTGACCTTTCAGTTACACTTAAATATTGTTCATAGTGTCTTCATACATGCAGCATGAAACTAAAGAAGCATCACTCATTGCTCTGATTTTTTCACATTACCATAAAGAATATTTAAAGCTTATGATTGGTGTAGATTTGAGCCAGTTTCATTCTTGGGTTGAAGAGAAAATCAGGCATTGTTTAAACACAAACCTGAGCCAACCATGCCAGTACGACTAAAATAAATGTTTTCTTGTCTTATTTCCCAGGGCCATAACTGGATCATTGTGTACAGTCGGCCTGTTTACTTCTGCTTGTGTTGTGGGATGATCTGGATATTTGACCTGTCTGGGCGAGCTGGAAGTCTGCAGCCATTCTCCCTCTATGGGGTCACTTTCTTCTCTGGACACTTCCTGCTGTGTGTCAGGGACATGCTTATTGGTCAGTTTTTATCAATCACTTTTTAAAATCAACTTTTTACAAGATGATGTGTCTTGGGATTATTCTAAAAAGTAAATGACTTTAGGAGTAATTGATGTTTTTTTGTTTTTTTTTCCTGGTCCAACAGTTTTTGCCTTGTGCTTTCCGGTCATTTTCCTGTTTGGGTTGCTACCTCAGGTCAATACATTTGTGATGTGTCTGCTGGAGCAGATCGACATGCACATTTTTGGTGGAACCGGTAAGACTGCGCTTGCCCCGACAAGAAACAGCTTCTTTCTGTTTATTGCAAACAGCTGGGGAATATTTTCAGATGATCATGCTATTTTTTTTTTATTTTACAAACTGTTATCACTTCTTTTTTTATTTTTTCAAAACGCAGCATTCAAACAGCAGTGTGTTTCACACTGTGTTTGTAATTTTTTAAAAATCCATTGTTTGTTGACTCTTCCATATGTTGTTTCTGAACTTTGTCTCCTCTTTCATCAGCTACTACCAGCCCGCTCTCATCTCTGTTCAGCCTCATACGCAGCATAGTGGTGGCAGCTCTGCTCTATGGATTTTGCCTCGGCGCCATTAATGTAAGTCCTTCTGAAATTTAGATTAATTGTCATCGATTTTAGCTCATATTTAATGCGAATATGCAATTAATTGGAACAGGCCCCATGGGGGGATGCCCATGTGCCAGTGCTGTTCTCCGTGTTTTGTGGTCTACTTTTGGCCTTGTCCTACCACCTAAGCCGCCAAAGCAGTGACCCAACCATTCTGTGGTTAGTGTTCATTCCTCCTATTGTCAGCAGTTGAACAGTGAGAGATTATGTGTAAATCTCCTTATATTTAAAGAAGAAGGAAGTTTTTTTGTTTACTCGCTCAGAAATGGTGATAAATGTCTTATTTCTTCACCATGATATATTCAAATTGTACGTTATAAAGTGAGTCGCTTAAAAGATTTTTTTTTTAATTTGTAGAGTTTGCTTTTAGTTTTAGAAATTTGGATGCACATAAAAAATTACGGACAATGGAAAAAGTTGTTTCGAACCATTCTTGTTTTCCATTTTACTAAACACAAAATTTTGACTTTCTAAAAAGTGGATATAGACACCGCACAGCTTTCATTTGCTTTTTGTCTTCTGTATTTTAGTTTTCAACTTAAATACACTTAAATACTCTCGCCACAACTTTGCTGGTATCCTGGAAACAATATCTGGAAATTTGCGTCTAAATGATAAATGTACTGCCAAACACAGCTGACCTTTCCCTGTTTTCACCACGCTGCAGCCAGTGAAGACTTATAATGCATAGTAGTTCTTATTTGATTTATTTAGCTGTTGGCTTTTTGCTTTAGGTCATTGGTCCGGTCCAAATTATTCCCAGAACTGGAGAACAGAACACCAGAAGATCCCCCTGTGGAAATCAAAGATCCTCTCCCTGAGAAGCTGCGTAACTCTGTGGTAAAAAAAAACAGCCTGACTGATTCCAGCGGCATGTTTCCAGGTGTTTCCATGCTCCGTGGTTAAACCGTCCCCGTCTCTTTGCAGAGTGAGATCCTTCATTCAGACCTCGTCATGTGTCCGCTCATGGCTGTGATTACCTTCGCCATCAGTGCCAGCACCGTTTTCATCGCTCTCCAGGCAGGCGCTCACTCTTCCAGTGCTTTTCTCTCAAGATTTTGGCGACAGGTGTTCACAGATTTTTAATGCTCATGTTTTTCTTTTCCTGCTTGACCCTTAGCCTGCTCTCAGCTTCGTCCTGTACATCCTGGCTGGAGTTGTAGGGTTCGTTACACACTATCTCCTGCCTCAGCTCCGTAAACAGCTGCCATGGTTCTGCCTTGCACACCCTGTGCTCCGATCCAGAGAGTACAGCCAGTTTGAAGTCCGAGGTGAGCTTCTGAGGAATTTTATCTTCTGAAAGTACGTCTTAACAAAATAAAATTCTTACAGCACAAAAAATACATGAAAACAAGCCAGTTCACTGTCGGTTTCAGGAATGGACTGGAGCTGTGTTTACTGTTTCAGTTCATTTTTTTGTGCATCTTCCCTTTTTTCCATTATTTACTGCTGTGCAAAAGTATTTACTCATCAAATTTTTTTGTCACGTTGTAACCACAAACATCACATTTTATTGAGATCTCATACATTTTGAAGGGAAACAAAAATGAAACATAGTTTTCACATTCTTTTTTTTAACAAATATAAAAAGTGGTGCATATGTGTGTTTGTATGTACACAGCTCGATGTTTATGGAAGAGCGGCAAGTAGAAAGCCATAATTCCTATATGCAGTGTATCAGAAGGGAATATGTGGAGGTACCCTAAATATAGTGTCAGATCTGTAATGGAATGGTTTAAAACACTAGATGCTGAGTACTAACACATACCACACTTATTAATTTTTGATTTCTCAATAATGATGATAGTTATAAATATTTTATGCTGCATCTCAAAATCTCAAACATAATGCTTTGAAGTTTTGTGGCTGTAATGTGACAAAATGGGGGGGAAAAAAAAAAAAAAAAAAAGGCCTTCTGATTCAGTGTCTAATTAACAGCAACGTTTCCCCCTCCAGGTTATTTTCTACCAGATTTTACAGCTTTGGTTTGAAGGGTGCACTGTTAACGATGGATTTGTGTCTGCAGCAGTCTGTGTAACGTCGTTTTGCTCTCTGCCTTCCCCAGATGCTGCTCAGTTGATGTGGTTTGAGAAGCTGTACACGTGGCTTCAGTGCGTGGAGAAATACTTCATCTACCCAGCGGTGGTGCTGAACTCTCTAACAACCGAAGCCCGAACTGTCGGCCAGAGTCATAAAGATCTGGACATCTAGTAAGTCTTGTCAGGGTTGGGTTTATGGCAAGCTCCCGTCACTGTTTTCATCTAAAATCCTCAGCGCAAAAAACAGAATGTAGCTGCGGATGTTGTGTTTAGCAGCGCGTGTCTGTGTTTTTCCTCCAGCAGCCGAGCTCTCTTCATCTCAGTCGCAGGAATGAAGCTGCTGCGCTCATCCTTCTGCACCCCGTCTCAGCAGTACGTCACGCTGTGCTTTACCACGCTCTTCTTTCACTGCGACTATCCACACTTCTCGGAGACCTTCCTGATCGACTACTACTTCATGTCCATCGTCTTCAGCAAGGTGAGCACAACAAAAGAAATCATTTTCTCCAGTTGGTTAAAAACAGAAATTTCAGACATTCCTACATGTAATGGTGTTTTTTCTTTGTGTTTTAACAGATGTGGGATCTGCTGTACAAGTTGCGCTTTGTTCTGACTTACATTGCCCCCTGGCAGATCACATGGGGCTCAGCCTTTCACGCTTTTGCTCAACCGTTTGCCGTTCCTCGTATCCTTCTGTTAGTCCAACCTGTTGGCAGTGTTGATAGAAAAGACTGAACTGCTCAAGTTACTTCTTGTTCCTTTCTTACAGTCATCAAATTGAATTTCCACATTGTGCCCTTAACTCGTGTTTCTTCAGACTCTGCTGTGCTTTTTGTTCAGGCAGTCTTCTCCGCCATCTTTTCCACGCCCCTCAACCCTGTTCTGGGCAGCGCCGTGTTCGTCACCTCTTACACGAGGCCTGTGAAATTCTGGGAGCGAGACTACAAGTATGTGTTTCACAATATTGCACATGCAAGTGTGGAAGTGCTGCTCACATACTCCAAATACTGGATAAAGTATCGCATTTAACACCGAAACCTTTTTGCAGCACAAAGCGGGTCGACCATTCGAACACCAGACTCGCCACTCAGTTAGACCGCAACCCAGGTATGCCGCTAGTGATCTTTGCTCATGTTTTTACAGCACTTTCAAAATGTATACCCTTGATGTTTTCACATTTTATCACACAGATACTAACTTTAATATTTTATCGGGGCATCACTTAATAGATCAACACAGATTAGTGCATAATTAAGTGAAAGAAAAAATCAAATCGTTTTTGACATTTTTCAGAAAAAGTCAGAGAAGTGAGGTATGCATGCTTGCATGTATTTGGTCAGATTTTTAACGTCTAAAAAATAACAAACAAGTGCACAAAATGTAATTGTCCTTTTTATTTAAAGGTTATACTTTAAATAAAGTAAGGCAATACTTTCTAGAGCTTTTTTTGCTGAAGGTACAGCTGCCACTTTTGTGGCTCAACTAGACAAAATCACTTGTTATGAACTTATTTTCCTCTGCTGTCCCCTAAATGACTTGTAGGACTTTAAATGAGACTTCTTGCACGAAAGCCGGATTTGTGAAGACCACAGTTAAGTTCTCCTGTTGCCAGATTCAGGCCAGAGCTCTGCAGCACCTCCAGAGGGAACTGCTGTCCACGAATTGTGTTGTTTGACTCCATTCACAAATTACTTCTGAAGACAGTTGTGGTTGCACTGCATTTGTATTTAGGGTTATCAGAGGTTAAACATGAAAAAGTCCAGGGGTATGAACACTTTTGCAAGACATCGTATTGTTTTGTGTCATTGCTCTTGTGGTGAGCATCTCTTCTTTTCCCCCTGAAGGCGCCGACGACAACAACTTGAACTCGATTTTTTACGAGCACCTGACGCGCTCTCTACAGCACAGCCTGTGCGGCGACCTGCTGCTCGGTCGCTGGGGCAACTACAGCACGGGCGACTGCTTCATCCTGGCGTCGGACTACCTCAACGCTCTGGTGCACATCATTGAGATCGGCAACGGCCTCGTCACCTTCCAGCTGCGTGGGCTGGAGTTCAGAGGTCAGCTGTGGC
Source organism: Poecilia latipinna (assembly GCF_001443285.1). Lineage (NCBI taxonomy): Eukaryota > Metazoa > Chordata > Actinopteri > Cyprinodontiformes > Poeciliidae > Poecilia > Poecilia latipinna. Next base: position 167,242 of record NW_015113408.1, on the reverse strand, counting down.
TTAGGATGCAAATGAATGGAGCCTTTGAAAGCAATCAGTTCTCAGTCTACAGAGTGTTTACTTTTTAATTTCATTTGTGAAAATGTTTCAAAAATGTGATTTTAAAAGAAGGCTGAAGGGGATTGTAGCAGAGCTTTTATGTCTAAAAATGTTTTCATCGTGTCTTAAAATTACATTTTATGCACAGATTCCTGGCACTGTTATCTCTTACAGAGTATAAAAGCTGTTTATTTTTGTTGCAATGTTTTAGAAGTTTAGCAAAGTCCCACAGATTCAAACCTTACTGATTAAATAGAAACGTCATCTTTGGCTTTGAGGCTGATTCCGACACCCTGTCCAGGTACGTACTGTCAGCAGAGGGAGGTAGAGGCCATCACAGAGGGGGTGGAGGAGGACGAAGGCTGCTGCTGCTGCGAACCAGGTCATCTGCCGCAGATGTTGTCCTTCAACGCTGCGTTTGGACAGCGCTGGCTGGCCTGGGAAGTGGCTGCCACCAAATATGTTCTGGAGGGCTACAGTATCAGCGACAATAACGCAGCCTCCATGTTGCAAGTATTCGACCTGCGCAAGATTCTCATCACCTATTACGTGAAGGTAAGACATCAATCAGTGGAGGTTTGTTTTCTAGCTGATGGATTCTTGACTTGATGACCACATGTACGGTTCTCATGTGAGATGTTGCGTGTTGTAGACTGCAAGGAAACAACTTTGAAGTTAAAAGTTTTATTATGTAAAACAAGAGGTACTTGGAGAATAACTAATGGAATAGTAACAAATTGAAGTTTATTGTGTGTAAAATTCATCCAAATAAACACAACATCAGGTTGTTTCTGAGCTGTTTTTAAAAACTTTACATTTTGAGTCTCCCTCAGTGGATGTTTTTCTGTTTTTTTTATTTTTATGGTTTTATTGTATTAATACATTGGTCAGTGGAGGAATAACTCACCATTAGATATTATTTTTAGGAATTTGTATCTTCATTGCATGAACGTCTATATTGATGTAGTCTGTTGTCATGGCAACAGCTTCTCTTTTTCTAGAATCGGTTATTGGCCAGTCACATCTCTTCTCTTAATTTCTTCTCTTTATGCAAAGGTTCACAAATATTGATGGTGGCTGTGCTTTTAATAACTGTTAGTCATAATGCCACGCAGTGCTTCTGCACATTTATTCAATCTCACTGTTAAGCATGCACAGAATTTCTCTCCAACCGTTGTTTTAAATGTAACCGCTTCACCACCAGAGCATCATCTACTATGTGAGTCGGTCCCCTAAGCTTGAGGAGTGGCTGGCCAATGAGGCGATCCAGGAGGCTCTGCGGCAGTGCCTTGCCCCCAACTACGTGGACAGCGACCCCACCTTCAACTTGAACATCGACGAGGACTACGACCACCGAGCCTCGGGCATCACCCCTTCCTCATTCAGCATGGTTTACCTCGACTGGATTCAGTACTGCAACAGCAGGCGCCAAACGGTTAGACCCGACACAACATGACGACAAGAAAACTAACAAGAAGGACATAGTAAATGTTGTATGTTTTAATTTCTTTTTTTTTACTTTATTTTGGTGTTGTAGCCGGTAACTTGTGAGAGGGATTCCCCGCTCGTCAACTTGTGTTTTGGCCTGTGTATCCTGGGAAGAAGAGCTCTGGGCACAGCCTCTCACAGCATGTCTGCAAGGTAAAAACCGCAAGACCACTTTCACATTATGTCTCATTTCAACCACATACTGAAATGTATTTTATTGGGATTTTAAGCACTCTATGAATCCACACTGTTTACTATAATGATGATGTAGAATTGAGAGAAGCCTGACTTTCTTTGTGTTTATCAATGAAAATTTGCAAGAATAAAACCATGAGAAGTCTTATTTGTAGTTTGCAACAAACCATTTAGAAGAGAACACAAACGTTGCTAAAAAAACGACAAATCCTTCTTAACTATACCTGCAGGTATCGTTCTGTTTGGATGCTGTTTTTCAGCAGTCAGAGAAGCGTTGGAGAAGTGGCTGGAGCTAAATACGGTGCAATGCTGGAAGAAAGCTTAATAGGTTGACCTTTCAGCAGGACATCAACCTTAAACAATCAAACAAAGATGAATTTAAGCGGTTTAAATCAACGTATTTGAATGGCCCAGTCAAAGTCCATGTAAAATCTAAAACTGCGGTTCGTCTGAATTTGAGCAGGTAGAGACGAATCCTAAAAGATTTGCATCCATTTACGTTGTCTAGACTTATTACTTTTGTAAAATACATTGAAGTGTTATGCTGTTACTACTCCCCATGTAGTGAAAAATGTTAAATCTTTAACTGTGACAGTTTGGAGCCATTCCTCTATGGCCTGCACGCGCTCTTCAAAGGAGATTTCCGCATCACGTCGCCCAGGGATGAGTGGGTGTTTGCAGACATGGACCTGCTGAATCGAGTCGTGGCGCCAGGAGTTCGAATGTCCCTCAAACTGCATCAGGTAACGTCGCTGAAAAAAAAAAAAAAAAAACCCCGACTAATTACGTTTGGATATTTTTTTTGTCATTGGTGTTAAACTGTTGCTTTTTTCCCCCATAGGATCATTTTACGTCTCCAGATGAGTACGAGGATCCGATGGTTCTGTATGACGCAATCACGGGGAACGAAGAAAAGATGCTGATTTCCCATGAAGGTGACCCGGTGTGGCGCAGCGCCATCCTGGCCAACATGCCGTCGCTGCTGGCGCTGCGACACATCATGGACGACGGCAGCGACGAGTACAAGATCATCATGCTCAACAAGAGATTCCTCAGCTTCAGAGTCATCAAGGTCTTTGTTGTGTAGAAATGTCCAAATTTACAGTTTGTTTTCTGTTTTTAACAAATCTGTAATGTTTCTAATTAAGCATTAATTAAACATATAATTGTAATCTGTAAAAGTATAGAATTGGACTTGGGGATTTCTAGGTTTGGAAAAATTATTTTATTACCAGACTTTGTATGTCCCAGTGTCTAAAAGTGTTTTCCTTCTGTAATTCCTTCCGTTTGTTTCTGACTTTCTTTCCTTATCGCTGTGGTTCTTTCTTTCCTTCTTGTGTTCTGTCTTTGGGGTGTTGCTTCTTTCTTTCTTTGTCCGTCTTGGCATCTTTGTGTCCCTGCTCCATTTCTTCCCCGTTTGTTTCTCTCTTCCCTCCTTGTATCCTTCTACTTTTCAGGTTCTTGTTTTTGCACATTACAGTAAAGTAGTAAAAGCTAACCTGCTATTAAATATTTGTAGTGGAGTTCTATGAATTCAGTATTTTAGAGGTGACTGTAAAGGTCTGGTAACTCTGGGAGGTTGAGTGTTGAAACAGATGCAATTTATTTTGAAGAAATATCTAAGAACCGTAGATTCTGGATGTTTAAAATATGAAAAATGATCTTTTTTTTTTTTTTTTCCCAACTTTGTGCCCTTAGGTGAACAGAGAATGTGTGCGTGGGCTGTGGGCCGGCCAACAGCAGGAGCTGGTTTTCCTGCGTAACCGTAACCCAGAGCGAGGGAGCATTCAGAACGCCAAACAGGCCCTGAGGAACATGATCAACTCCTCCTGCGATCAGCCCATCGGTTACCCGATATACGTGTCCCCGCTCACCACCTCGTACGCCGGGGGTCACGGCCAGCTCCGGTCGGTGTGGGGCGGCCCGGTCAGCCCACACAACATCTACACATGGCTCATCAGCAGCTGGGATCGGTATGTGTGTTTTTTTTTTTTTTTTTCTTTTTTCAGTCGGTGCTTTCAGTGTAGACTCCGATCATTTTGTGACTGCAGGTTGCAGAAAGGCTGCGGCGCCGGCTGTAACAGTGGCGGAAACATCGAGGATTCAGACTGCGGAGGAGGCTCCACTTCCGTCTCCACTAACCCAGCCATTCACACCACGCAGAGCACGCCAGCCTCCGGCCTGCCCCAGCCGCACATCACCACTGTCCAGCCCTCCATGGGTAGAGATTTTTTGTTCATTTCATATCATTTAAAAAAGGAATCTGATTACTAATTAAAAAGGAGATCAAAGGTGTTGCGTTGTCATGTTTTCTTCCATATTTAAGAAGTAGAGATGCACCAATATTGAAATATTAAAAAACTTCTAGATCAGGTCTTGGTGATAGTGTAGCCAGTCCATGAGGGCAGATCTATTCAGTCTGATTCTATGCTTTGTGCTCTAAGTTTTCCATGTTTGACAAAAGTGGTCAACCTTTTTTTTTTTTTTTTTTTTCCCCCAGTTTCATTATTATTTATTTTACATTAGATGTTGATGATGTTTTAAGTCAATTCTGCACTGTTTTTCTGTTTCGGATCAGCCGATATTAAACCTCAGATATCGGTATTGGTATCGCAAGTGAAAAAAGTGGATCGGTGCGGTGCGTCCCTATTAAGGAGCCATTTTAAGGCTGGTCTTGCGTTTCAGGTACAGACAACCCTGCAGGCCCAACCCAGAGATGGCCCTGCCACCCTCAGCCTCTCCAAGTGGCTCTGCTCAGCCAATCAGAGAGCAGGATGGAGGCTGGCCTGCTGTCCTCTCTGCAGCGGACATCCTCCATCCAGGGGCTCCTGGGCCAGCAGCTCTCCAGCTCCCAGCTCTCCTTCAGCAGCTCCATGGTTCCGCCGCCTCTGCCCGCCCCGGAGCACTTCTGCCCGGCAGCCCTGCTGGAGACCTCTGGTCACAGGTTGAGCCACAGGAGCGGCCTGCACTACGACAGCCACTTTGGCAAGTGGAGCTTTTCGGGCAGGAAGGGCTTTAACGGGCCGGCCGCCGTGGAGATAGAAGGAGGACCAGTACAGACGATACGCACACAGGTAGGCAGACTGCTGGTCACGCCATGTTTGTTTACTCTGAGCTTCTGTTCAGTGGAAGACTAAAGACACTATACCAAACCTATTATCATCAGAAACTGTTATTTTTACAAAGACTGAATTGATACAAACTCTGTCCCACCTTTGATTGGAGTTTCTCACTGAGGTTATTAGTCTTCAAGTGTCTGAATGATTTGAAAGGCTTCCCACTAAAATTTTTAAAGGATTGTTTTTGGGTTGTTGTTTTTTTTTCCAATTTTAGAAAAAGTAGAATGTTTTAAAAGGCATAAATATGCAAAATCTTGTTTGGTTGAAGGACAAACACGTGGCTCATAGAGGAGGATGACTCAACATCTGCAGCTTGTTCATTGTTAATATTTTTCTTTGACTTTTCTTTGTGTTTAATAATTATTTATTATTATCTCTCAGCCTCTTCCTCATTCAGCGCCACTGCAGGAGGCCGGTCTCACACACGACCCGCTCGGAGCCACTCAGGCGCTGGACCCGACCCTGCTGGCTTCGGCGGACGCTCCCGCTTCAAAAGAGGAATCCACAGAGCTGCCTTTACTTGATCAACTCCGCTGACTTTTGCACTGGCGACATTTTCTACGACGAAAGCACACCGTGGGACCCAACCTGCCCCACCCCAACAAGACGCATTCCAGCCGCTCCGGGACTCATTCCATCGATCCTGAATCTGGGAGCAGAAACGTCCCACCGCAGCCGGAGCGGCTCAGCGCGCAGCAGACCGCGGAGTGAATTTAGCCAACTTCACAAGTCAGGTTTCATCATGAGATCTGATCATCCACCTTTTTTTTTTTTGTCTCTACGGACAACCTTTGGGTTGTAACAGAAGTGACAGGCCAGAAAGGCCAGTGCAATTAAAAGGGATATTTTGCTTCAGGAGTGCTTATTTTTCTATACCAGAGAAAAGAATCTAGCGTCTGACTGTCTTTTACTTGACAGATGCAGCGACAAGTGTTTCTTTTTCATCGATTCAAAGAAAAAAAAAAAAAAAAAGAAGAGAGAGAGAGATCAGTAGGTTACTGTACCTGACGTGTGGAAACCATGAAAAGCCTTGTTTAGTCCTCCCCCACCCCCGTTACTGCATCCTGACTGAACCTGCAGCCTAGCGTCGATATCTGACGGAGCGTATTGACAAACTTCAGGAGCCTCCGCGGTGCCTCTCTCCACCGCACGCCGCGTGGAAACAGAAATAACACCCAGTCCTGGCCATGAGGAGCATGGCCAGATCAGCAGTTAACAAAAACATCCCCCCTCACCCAGACCGACGGGCGGTGCGCCAACGGCGAGTTTACAGATTATTTGGGCCTGTAAGAAGAACTGAATTGAAAGGTTGAGATGTGGCAGACGGCATGGGCCAAACGGAGGCTCCTCTGTCTGAAAACATGGGGCTTAAAAACCCATGAACTGGGGGTTAAAAATGTCAAACCTTTTTGTTTCAGTGGGTTGAATGTCCTTTCTTTATTTTTTATTTTTTTTGTTTTGTTTTGTTTTTTTGTTTTTTTTATTTGAAGAATCCCAAGTTCCTCAGTGATTAAAAACACACTGAGTTTGCTTTTTGTTTGATAGACGATCAATAAAAGCCTGACCGGTTAGATCCAGCCGGCTGTCGGCTCTCCAGATAGCAGGGATTCATGCTGCTCAGTGTGGGGAGCAGCGCTTCCTCCGCCTCTCCCGTTACTGTACTACTGCTTCTGCATCCCCTGCTACTACTAATGTACCCACTACTACTGCTGTTTCCTCCACAGTTAAATCCAGCGTTTTAGTTGGAACTTTACACCGCGGAATAAATGGTAAAAGCAAAGGCGAAATATTTATTTGATTAACGTTGTCTTACTGATTATCTTTTATGGGCGGGGCTGCCTGTGTGGTGTGCTGATGTATTTGACTTCTGTCGATTGCATCCTCTCTTTCTCCCATCAGTTTGTCTAAAAATGTATCCTCAGTACCAAGAGTTGTTTAAAGGGATAGTTTGCATATTTGAAGTGGGATTTTGGAAGCACTTTTGACCAATATGTATCTTATTTTGAGACTAATCAGAATTTTCAACTCACTTGTTAATATTAATTTTAACTGCATAAAATAATTTTTCTAGCCTCTCTGGCTTCAGTGGTCAATAATTATTTATATCAAGATTAAAGGCAACATTACAGTATTTTTATTTATTTAAAATGGGAACAAAATGATTACTGGGTTAACATTTTAAACTGGCTTTAGCATCTCGTGTAGCAAAAACCAGTTAGCTCAGTCTGTGTGTACCTTTTAGAGAACATAGATCTTTCACACTTGGATTTCTACAAGGCTGCTTACATTTTCAGACCCAATATGTATTTAAGACAAATTTGCAGTAAGTCTTCCTCTTATCCTTTCAAGTCTTGCTCTCTCTCGCTTTCCCGCAGCCCGAGGGAATAAATTGTCACGTCAACATATCGCAGCTTCTTGCATCTCTGCACTTAATTGCTAATTTCTTATTAATTTTTAGTCGTATTCACTCTGAGCTTTGATCATGATCGAGAATCAGCCGATTCCAGTCATCTTTTTTATTTTTGTTTTTCCTCCTCTAAGTTATATCGGATCATTCCTCCAAGTATCAGGGACGTTTCAATGGAGAAACCAAATTTAGAAAAAGGTCTAAAGAAATGAATAAATCTTTTTTTTTTTTTTTTTTTAACGGGTTCTTTTTTCAAAAAGTGATTTGGGTTGCTCTCTCAAAGTTTGTGAAACATGTTAGGACTGAAATCAAGTTTCCTGCTGATATTTTCATGCTGAGCATCTGTTACCTTCCTCATTACGGAGGAGAGTTTAATCTACTGTCCATCAGTGCTTCACACAAAACCATTTCCAAATAAACAAATCGTCTCTTTAAGCCTGTAGCATGACTGGAAATATTCCTGAGAACTCAAATTTAATTTTTCTCCTTTCCACTTTTCCTTTTTTTTTTTCTTTTACCGCTGTGAAAATCTGCGAGTTTTAATGGGTTGCAGGTAAACATGAAACGAAACAAAGCAACTGGCAGCCCGTTGAGATGTTCTCCGCAGCGCCCAGCTGTCGACTCTCTGCAGTGTTCGTATCGTTGTGCCATAGCATTAATTGCCAGTTCCTGGTTTGCTCACAAATTAATTTCTCTGTGATTTTTTTTTTTTTTTTTTTTTTTTCCCTCTTTGGGAAACTTGAAAGAAGACAAGCATTCTCAGGATTTAACATTTTTGGGGGGAGGAAAGAAAAGTAAGAGGGATTTAAGATCTTTTTTTATTATTATTATTTGAGTCGGGTGGCTTGAATTAGGTTGAAAAATGGATATTGGAGGCAAATTTGATGCTTAAAATTAAAAATGGAGTTTCTCTTTAAAATGAAGGTCACTTAATGTGTGGGTTGGGAACTGGGTCACACTGGTGTTACAATTCTTCATGGCGTTTGAGAAATCTCTCTCTCTGCTGCCGTCTTTGCTCCACTTTAAGCTCCTTACAGATTTTTTTTTTCTTTTTTTAAATCCTTTGAGCAGCCCGGAGAATTTTTGTAAATTTGCTGCGAGGAACCTTGTATAGCATCTCTCCCAGGACTAACAACACCCTCAACTCAGGAAATACAGACTTGTCGATCAGTGCTGTTTTCTTTTTTTTTAAATATATATATATATATAATTTGCATCCAAAGCAATGGGGAATTTTTCTGTCTCTTTTTTTCTTCTTCTCTATTTTTCTTTGTTGGGAGATGGGAAAGCACAAGCTAACAGGCAGACCTGGGTGTCCAAAAGGGATTTCTGAATCTCTAGATCTATGTACAGCATGTTTGCTATATGAATATATATTTAAAATATAAATCTATTTTATTATTGGGTTTTTTGTTTTTTCTTCTCTATCAAAGACACTATGTGCGGAAGAACAACCTGAAGAGCTGAAATGTGCAGTTTGGGAAGAATCACTTATTACTTCTTTTGCACAAGATTTCATCGTCCATCATCCCAGTTTTTCATTTTAGACATTTTTGGGAGGGTGGCCTTTTATTTAAGAACTTTTAAGTCAATGTTCTGTACAGTTTTTTTATGTGATTTTTTTTTTCTTCTATTTAAATTAAAGTTTTTGTCTTTCTTTGCAAACTTGTTGGTCGGAGTGATTTATTCTTTTTTTGTGAAATGCTGTTTTAATCTTGGGTATCTTGACTTTTTGTCAGTTTAAATTTGTTATGGATTGGAAATTCAGTGCCTTTTAACTGTATTGGCACCGTGTGAACTTCTTCAAAATCAAGTATGTTTTGTTATCAGATGGACAAAGAATCAGGTATTTGTGAAGTGGAAAGAAGCTTTCAAATGTACATATTCTAATGCTTTTCATTTAAACCATTTTTAGTGGCCTTTGTTGTATATTTAAATGCTGTATATGAAAAATATTAATAATTTAACAAGCAGATAATCCTGAAACTGAACATAAATTAAATGCCAATTTAAAAGAACTTTTGGTATAAAAACAGACATTGCAAATTACATGAAATTAGAGTGATGTGAAGCTGCCTTCCATTAACAAACATCCTGCTGCAACTGCAGCCGAGTAAGAGATGCCAATTTAGTGAAAACTGATGCAGTCGAGTCCAGAGGCGATGAAAGCATGAACACTAAATGCTTTTCAAGGTCTTTCGACTGAAGAAAAGGTTTGAATTTAAGCGAGAAGTACAATTTTTGCAAATTTATCCAAGAATAAACTGATAAAATTCCAAAAAAAAAAAAAAATTCTGAAAAAAATGTACGAGATTCAATAGATAAAAGGGAATAAAAACATTAAGTCCTGCATTTATAAAGAACATGAGACGACGGCATCCAGCTTACATTCAACAAAGACCCACGATTGTTTCTTTGGGCTAGCAGAAGAAAAAACAAAAAATGTGTAGTTTATTTTGATAGTTGAAAAAAGGAAAAAATTTTCATTAAAAAAATTCTTGAAAAGGAAAACCCTGAAGGAGAGATGCAGCTCAACATTTTTTAATTAGGTTTATATCTGGTTATAATCATTTAGCTTTGAAGGCAAATGCGGGAAAAAAAACTCAAACTAAAAGAATAAACTATCAGAACTTGGATATTTTTTTTTTTTATTTCACAATATGTCTGGCAGTACAGCCGTGAGAAGAGCAGAAGCAAAGCTGAACAAGTCCTTCATTTCAATACCTGACGCTGAGACTTCAGACAAAGGAGCGCTTCATCAGGGACGGAGTGTAGCGGATCTCGTTGTAACACTCCTCTTCCTCTGCCTTCCTGTCCCTCCTCCTCCTCGTCCTGCTCCTCCCATCCTGCCCCGTGCGATGCAGCCACAGGATGATGACCAGCAGAGCCAGCAGCACCAGTGCCATCACCAGCGTGAGCAGCACGCCTGGCAGGACGCCCGAGGGGCCGCCTGGAGCCGCTGCGGTGCACAAAACGGCTCCAATCAGAACGGCTCGAGCAGCAAACCAAAAGAGGCGTGGCGGCGCTGGTGAAACAGACCTTCGCTGTTGTAAATGACCAAGCTGACGTAGCAGTTTTCTGTTCCCAGGACGTTAGTGGCCGAGCAGCGATACAAGCCGGACGTCTGAGACGACACGTTGGCGATCTGGACTGAGCCTGACAGCTCACCTGAGAGACGGAGAGAATTTTCAATAGGATTAAGATCAGGGCTTTGTAACTGATGGCCACTAAAACCACTGAGTTTGTTGACGAAAGCCCTTTGGTAACTGTGTTTGGACACCCATTTGTGTTCCATATCTTTTCATTCGATTCATTGGGCAATGATACTCTTACCAGATCTTTGAAAAATCTCTTTTGCTTTTTCTTTCATGGGGTTCATTTGCACATTTCACGTTGAAATATGTTTATCTTGTATAACAGATAAATGTGGTCCACATTTGTCACATATTGGGAGGTGAAACTTTTCAATGATGTCACACAAAGAGGCAGAGTGTTTCAGATCTTCTCTCTATTTGACTGAAATGTTGTGAATTAATCAGATGCTCACATTATCATCTGAGTTTTAAAGGCGTGGCAATGTTGGTGTATGTCACTTTTATAATTAAAGCCCCTATTTAGTGGTTTCATCATGTTGTATCCAAGATTGGTTTTGTGTGGTGTAGACTTTTTTTTTTCTACCACAGGAGTGTGATACTGACCCTCCATGTTGACTGGGAGTGAAATTTCCTCGGGGTTCACTTTCTCCCAGCGGATTTCTGGGATGGGGACGCCCTCTTCCACGGAGCAGGACAGCCTCACGCTTCCGCCCACGTCGATCGCTCCGTCCCACTCGCACACAGGCAGTGAAGGTGGCTCTGCAAGCATCGTCCCACAGGGTTCAAAGTAACTATATTTGATCTATGCGTTCAAATTGCTCCATCAAGTCTGACGTCAAGAAATGCAAACATGAAGGTTTGGAAGTGGCATAGTTAAAGTCTGAGCTAAAATCCAATTAAGAGGATTTATTTTAAGAAGATTTTTGTTGCATCTTTCACAAAAAAAAATAAATAAATAATAATAATTAGGTTTTGGGGGGCAGTTCTAATTTCACAGCTGCTTTGAAAGGCTTTTCCCCTTAATAAATGAAAGTCATTTAAAATTTGTATTTTGTGTTTAGTTAGATTATCTTCCTTTAATATTTAAATTACTTTGAAGTTCTGAACCTTTTAAATATGACCAAAAAGCACAAATTTGCACGAGAGCAGATAAATGCCCGCCCCCGAGAGATTAAAGTTTTGTCGATAAACAGGTGAAATATTGTATATTCATACAAATTACAGTAAAGACAATAAATAAATAAATAAATAAATAAATAAATAAATAAATAAATAAATTTTTATCAGATAAAACAGGCAACAGGTGAGCCACCTACCCAGCACGCTGAGCTGCAGCTCTCCCACGCCAGGGTCCGCCGTGTCTGGCGGGTTGTTGACCATGCAGCGGTAAATCCCGCCGTCCGAGACTCGTGTTTCGTTTAGCATAATGTCTGCACTGACTGGAAGACCTGCAGTTTGTTTACGTGAAAGAATAAAAATTAACCGGTCTTTAGCATGTAGCTCGTAGCTAAAAAGCACAGAAGGCAGCGTGCAAAAGCTGGTTTCACATGTACCTGTAAAATCCACCCGGCCAATCAGGGAGGGGTTCTTAATCACCTGACCGTGGTCATACACGATCACCTGAAACAGGGGGGATTTCAGAAAAGCATCTTCTTTATTGTAACTACAACTGACCTCGTTCTCAAAAGTACTCTGAGTTTTATCACATCAACCGCACACCAGCAGAAACCCACAGCTCCTTTAGCCATTTCTCATAAATCCAGCTTTTCTGAAAGAGTGAATTGAACTGAATACTGGTGACAAACAGAGAGAATGAGTTGAAAGGTGGGACCAGAAAAGAAACATTCAGGACTATATGGCAGGGGAAAAAAACATCACCACTGCATTGGTAAAGCAAGGTGGTGGCTGCATCATGCTATGGGGAAAATGGACTTTTACATAAAATCTCTAACATACCTTGAAGTTTGTGGTTGTAATGTGTCAAAATCTGACAGTATGCGAGGGATATGAGTGCTTTTGTCAGGCCGTGTGCGTTTTTATGTTACACAATGAAGATGCCGACCTGCACTGGGCTAACTGGGCTGGAGAACGGAGCCAGAGTCCAGATCACATTAAGTCTGGAGAAGTCAGAGGAGGTGAAGAAGGAGCAGGGCAGGAGGACGGAATCACCTCGAACCGCCTCCAGACTGGAATCCCTCATGATTACCCTGAGAGCAGCTGGAACGGGACAAACCACACAAACTGAAAAAACGGTGACTTATTTCCACGTTTCCATCCTGCTTCAGTCTCATCAGTTTGCTTTGAACCTCTCCAGTTCTCCCGTTGAGACCCGTCCCCCCCCCCCCCCCCACACTTTTCACTTCATTACTGCGATAATGAACCTCCTCTGCTGTCCCCGGGCCTTTTGTGTGAGCGATACAGGGAGGGCGACTCGGTGTGCGTATCAGCTGTTAATTACACTTGACAGTTTTGATGGCGAGCCAAACTAATCACAGACAAAGTGGAACAACAGGCCGCTTCACTGTGAAAACAGAACGTCGATTCTCAGCATTGTTTTTGAAAAATAGATCACTGGGCTTTAAAAACGTCACTCTACAGAGAAGTCTCTGTAATAGAGATGGTGAACTATCATCTGTATTTGGTTTTGAAACCTTATCAAAACAAGACAGATGTAAATGCAAAACATTCTGTGCGAATTGTTTAATTCCTGCCCAGAAAAACAGATTAAATCAAGTTCTGACCATAACAAAATTATATTTTGGTATCCTATGTCATTAAAAACAAAGGTAAAACTGACTAAAATATATATATATATAAATAGCTACTGCAGCCCATCTGTCTACAGCCTTCAGAAGTAAAATTTCTTATATTTGTTTCAAAGCAACAAACAGGCTGACTCACCGTTCTGCAAAGCTGCAAAACACACAAACAAAGTCCAGAGAATCCACCGTACAGGAGAAGCCATGATGGACAGGGAAGGCAGAAAGGCAGAGCTTTCTCACTGCCCACAAACTAGTGGCACAAATTAGGACCACAAATGAGCATGCATGATTAATCAGCTGATCGACGCGACCGACCCCTCCTCCCTTTGTCCTCTCTCCTCTTCCCCTCTTCCCCTCTCTGACTGCAAATAAACCTGCAGTGGAGCTGTCAGGTGAACAACCAAGGAACTGTCACAATTAAAACCCCTTAAACCCCAACGAACCGCAGCGGCCCGTTTGAGAATTACCCCAGCAGGAATTCATTCAGCTGCTCCAGGTCGAGTGGTTTTGTAGAGCAACAGTGAGAACGTCTGCCACCGTCAGCGGCTCAGAAACAGGAGCAGCTCCAGAATGTTTTTTACATATAAAGCGAACAAAATAAACAATAGAGAGACAATTGATTTACATGTTGAGCCAAGCAAGGACTGCAATATATGAACAACAAAAGAAGGCTTCTGCAGTTTTGCACATGAATGCAATTGAATATTCTCAGCAGATGCTTTAGAGATTAAAACTATTCAATCAGTTAAGCTCAATTGGTGGTTGGTAAAAGAAAATGATTTTACATAAAGAGCAAGTTCTTTATGCATCAAGGAAAAACTGGATGGGGAAAAAGTCTGTTGTGGATTATAATGGACTGTTAATGTTGCTTTTTTTTTACATATTTACAAAAAGTGCAGCACTCCAGTCCTTGGCAACCAAGGCTTCACCTTTGTTTCCTGAAGTCAAATTAATTGTGGGATGGAAAATTAATTAAGTCAGAGTTCAGTCAGTAATAAATAAAATCAGTATTTTGAAATCTGGAATTTTGTATTTTCTCAGATTATCTTTGACATTTAAATCTAGTGAATTTTAGTGAATTATCTGCAAGTTGTAAATTTAAAGTATTATTGCACAACGCTGTTTGAAGCAAGCAGATTTTGGAAACTGAACATTTCCAAGAGTTCAAAATTTCAGTCATATATATATATATATATATATATATATATATATATATATATATATTTTTTTTTTTTTATTTTTTTATTTATTTTTTTATATATATATATAAATGAGGCTTTCTATAAAAAAAGTAATTGGAATTTATTTTCATGTGAATCTTAAAACTTTGAGTGGAAATCTTATAAATATGTTGTCCATTTATGATGAACTGAATATTCTAGGAGTAAATAGAACATAGTTCTTTTCAAGTAATCTTAACGATAAAGAGTTTTTAAATAGTTATAGTGAGAATGTTAAAGACTAGGTTCAGCATCAGGTGGAACAAACATGATGAAAACAAATCTGACTTAAAACTCCATAATCCACCTTATTACATAAAACTAAGTGCTGTTAACTTTGAGGTTTTTAACTACAACATTCAGATTTTGTGGTGGGGAAAAAAATACATATTTTTCTCTGTGTTGAGAACCAAATTTAGATCTGGGGAAAAAATAAAAGTGTCTTTAGCTTTTCATTGTGCAGCAGTCGTGTATGGATTCAAGGCAGTGAAAGATCTGAGGCTGTCAGTGGCGTAAAGAAATATTCAAAGACAAGTTCCCGACACCGCCAGTGAGCCGTGCGATGATAAGGAGATCCTCGGGTTCTGACCTGTGGGCTAAACAAAACGCAGTCAGAGCCGATCCTTTTGATGGATTTACATAAAATCTGTTTGTGACTCACATAAGTTGCTCCGCCGCAAAGTTTCCCTGTGATCATCCAAAATGTTAAGCCCACAACAAAACGTCGCGAGTGAGCCTCACAGCGATGCCACGAGGGGGGAAGTTAAAGCCAGTCGGCGTGTCAGGATTAATAAGCCTCATACGGCAGCATTAATTAATTAATCAGCTTCATGCATGCAGGAATGCTGAGCATTAGCATGCGGCTACACCTGTATGTGCTTTACTGTGAAGCGGAGGAAAGCCGAGCTCCGAATAGTCAGACTCCAGGAGGTACAGTAGAGCAACATGTGCCCTTTTCAGCTTTTCTGACTTGACCTTTGAGTTACGCTCTCGTCTCTGACAGCAGCTATTATGTTTTCTCTCTCGGTTTGTTTGGACGTCTCTTCCGAGATCACTGTGTTGCCATGGTGATAAAAAGAAAGGGAGTTTGTTAGTCACTGCCTGGTTGTCTTCATGGCGTCGATGAAAGCAAAAAGATCGTCTGTTTAGCTTTTTAACACTATTGTCTTGTGGTTAAAGTTGCCAACATTTAACAGCTGTTACCTCAGCTACCTGCACTTAAGTGACGTCCTCCCATTCTTAGTCCATTTAATA
>NW_015113408.1:96138-148081 GCF_001443285.1 Poecilia latipinna | reverse complement strand
ATTTTCTGAGACTGTATTTTGTTTGCCATGATCTACAGCCTATAATTATAGGTCATAATCTATGATTGTCAAAATTAAAACTGAACAATTGTTGAAATTGTATGACTTTGTCTTGAAATAAATTAACTTTTCAATAACCCTTTAAATCAACCTGTAACCGGACATATAAAATGACGACTTCATCGTTGTGAGCCAAATCAAGAGTCTGTGCAGAAGGTTGTAATCTCCCAATTTATTCCTTTCCTGTTATGAATAACACCCAGCACCGGGTTTGTGCGTTTTAGCCGCAAGATCAACAAGATGTTTGACACTAGAAAACAAAACGGGTAGAAGAGAAATGGGTGAAACCGTTCCGTGTCTCTAATCCCTCAGAGCTAGACGAGCTTGTCATTTCTACGGTGAGGTCTTTAAGGAGCTTGGTTACTTCAACCAAACAGTTCAATACCATATACATAAATATACAACACTGTGTGTTTCCACAGTGATTATCATTATACACACTGTAGTTTTAACCCACAGAAAACGCATAAAGTATTCCAACTGTATGTGTATGGCCACTGAATGAAGATGTGTCTGTGTGTGTGTAAATTTGGACCGTTTCTATGTCAATTTCATTTTATATTTATATTCATTTTATATTTTATCATGTGACATATGACAGTTTGCAGAAATGCACACACCCACTGGTTTTAGGTTAATATGCTAACAGGATGGACATGTAACACTTGCATTTGTAAAATATTCTCTGTATTTTAGCGACATAAAGTCTCTTTTCCAGGATTCCAAAAGCCTAATTCCGGTCTCTCATAAGATGGGGCCAAAATAAATAAAAATAGTGAAAGAGAGTGACAGGAAGGAAAGCTAGGAGAGACAGTGAGACGGACAGACAGGAAATCGGAGTGAGTTCTGCCTCTTCCCCCGTCAGGCTAAGTGGGAGTGACCTTATGGCAGGCCAGCCAATCACACGAGGCTCTGGGCCAATCAGATCTCCTCGGTGTGAGCTGTGCGCCCACTGCTGCCGCTCAGTGGTGGTTCAGTCTGATCACAACAGCATGGTGACCGGTTTCTCCAGGAGCTTCCTGAACTCTGCGAGCCACTGCGCTCCGACCGCTCCGTCCACCACCCGGTGGTCGCAGCTCAGCGTTACCGACATCACGCTGGATACGTCGAACCTGCGAAGCCGCCAGGGTGCCTGGGGTTAGCTTTGCATTATAAGCATTTTGTTCGTTTTATCAAAACAGCTGTTGCCATGACACCCACCCCTTCTCGTTGTCAGCGGGCATCAGACGTTTCTCGGAGCCTCCCACAGCGAGGATGCAGGCCTGAGGCGGGTTGATGATCGCCGAGAAGTTCTTGACACCGAACATCCCCAAGTTGGAGATTGTGAATGTTCCTCCCTGAAAGACGGAACATTAATAAATGTTAGTCAATGAATGAATGGATATGATTACATCATGAGATTCCAGCTGATACGGCGATGCACCTGGAACTCGTGAGGCTGCAGTTTGCCCTCCCTGGCTTTGGCTGCGAGAGCTGCCACATCAGAGCTGATGGCGGTGAGGCCTTTGATGTGGGCGTTGAAAACGATGGGCGTGATGAGACCGCTGGCTGTGCTCACCGCCACACTCACATCCACCACGTGATTCCTGGAGAAAAGCAGTCAATAGTGATGTAATCGATGTGTTTCTGAGCTAGAAAAGCGTCAGAGTGCCCTCTGCTGGCTCAAATGTGAAGCTGCAAGTTCTAACTTGCTGATAGATTTATTAAGATTGAGGAGTTTGGTGGATAAAACATTTATTTGGAAATGCACGCAAAGTTACTAAGGGATTTGTTATATGCATGTTAAAACACATTAGCTTTGTGCTCCACCCTTAAAAATTTTCTCTTAAAAATAATCACAGAAATTCATGAATGTTCTTTTCCAAATATCGTCATAATCGTTCATGAATTTCCTTTATTTAAATGCCCATCCAATTTAAACATATTAGAAAATGTGGGATGTGGAAATGTTGGCAGACTTTTGAAAATCTCAAGAGAGAATGATCGATTCTGCATTCTCTTGAAATTATTTCAGCAACGTTAGCTGTGCTAATCTCTAGCATGAGAGGTTTATGAATGTTTAAAATCTTCAACTTTTAGCGTAGGAACAGAAAAATCCTGTTCAACTATAAATAATTAAATTCTTACAACAGGACAGAAAGAAAAAACAAAATTGTAAATGCTTTTCTTTAAAGTTTTTATATTAAGGCTCTCAGAAAAAATCTAAATAATCCAAAAGTGGTACTTAATGAAATGAAAAAGGGACAATTCAGTCGTCAGAAATATACTTAACTTTAAGGTGTCACTTTTCTATTGACAAACTGTACACAACAGTTCTATTTTAGAGTTAATGTCCTTAATGGAAATAAGAACCTTTGACTCAGTCATGCAGTTATTTTGCAAATATATTCAGCAATATTTTTTTGCAACTTCTGTCTTCCTGGTAATTTTTCAGTGTAGTTGTTTCTGCTCTTGGGAGGGTGACAGACGGTTTGCTTTGTTGCGTCGCTATTTAGTAATTTAGCCGACTAAAACAACAGAAGGCTAAAATGGGAATTCAATTACATTACATTTAAGTAATGACAATGACAACCACTAAAGGAAAATGAACTCTTGTTTGTACTTACTGCCGTATGACTGTGTCCATCCAGGAGGAGTTGCACTCAGGAACCTTGAGGCAGGCCAGAGCGCTGGCTTTGATGATAAAATCATTCACACTGAGCTTGATATTCTGGGCTTTCACTTCCTGCAGAGCGGGGACAGCATGTTCACTTGCTCATCTCAACAGTAATTTAATGTGTTGCATAAAAAAAAAAGACACCTCGCATGTCTGCTTAGAAGCTGCACTAACCTCATTGAGTTCTTTTCGAAGTTCAAGCACTTGGTCCATGTTGACATCTACAGAGAGATAATAGTGGGGGATGGTTTGCTTGGACTGCATCAGTCTCTGAGCGATGACCTGGAGGACAGACAGATAGACGCACTTCAGCTTTGATCCATAATTCATCACAGAGAGACGGAAGAGGTGTGCATATCCAGTCTGGGCTGATAAATGGAGTTGCCCGTCTGTAAGGCGAAATGTGGAAGCACAGGTCACAGATAGCAGAGTATCGCTGTGAAACCTCCTCAGGGTGTTTACTTCAAAGCTCTGAACGCAGCCGGTGGAGAAGGAGGCCGTCCTAAAGCCCGGCTGCCGGCAGAGCGGAAAGTCGCCGCGGAGGGAGCAGAAGTTGGGCGTTGGCTCTAATTTGTGTGATTCGTGTTGGCTCTCACCTTGCGGATGTTGCTGATGGGGATGTCTGTGAAGGTGCCAGCTGGAGCAGCTGGAGCTGCGGCGGCGGCTGCAGGAGCGGCTCTGGCAGCGGCAGGACTGGGAGCAGCAGCTGCAGACTGCCAGAGGACAGGATTTAATCAGCAGAAAAACATTAAGGCACAAACAGTTTAATCGCTTAAAAAAAAAAAAAAAAAAAAAAAAGAAAAGCAGGTTAGATACCAAAACAACTTGACTGAAAAACTGAAAGACCAAAGCAAAATTGGACGGTGACTGAAATCAGATTTTCATTTTGACCACCCCTGACTGGTTGGTCTGAAACTTTAAAATTCAATCTTTCTTTCCATCACTGAATGCTTTACTGCACAACCAGGAGGGTAAAACAGACAGAGGGAGCAGAAAAGGTGTAAAAACTGTATTTTCAGTAACATGTTTGGAGTCAGTAGAGGCTGTGGGAGAGAGCGAAACGTGACGCTTAAGGCATGCCTGAACAAATTACAGTAAACGGAATTCGATTCCAATTTTTGAGGCCATGATTCAACTCAAAATTTATTTGGTGAAAACCTAAATGAGTCCAAATGTTTTTCTGTCATTTTTGTAGCTTCCTCTTTGTTGTGGTGCTTTCCTCGCACGCCTACGTTCCAGTGACTTTGGGACATTTTATTTGGATTAGGAATCGAAGTAAACTGAGAATCACAGTTCTTATGTGAATCAATTTTTTCTAAAGGCACTTCCAGCGCCTTTAGATTTAAAATCGCTAGTAATTTCAGGACTTTGCTGTCACACCAGAGCAGCAGCTTACAGATCCCTGCTTGATTTTTATTAATTGATTTTTTATTTATTCAGTTAGTCATCAATAATTTGGGGATATACAGACTGCTGTTTTATCAAAGCCAGCTACAATTAATGCTAATTTCAGTTGCTAAAGTTTGTTTGAAATCTAAGCACCAATACTACTTTGTCTTTCTCTGTAAATAATAATCAACCTTGTTCCATTCCTACTGCTCTATGATGTCACCTCGACTCCTTATGAATTAATTACTGGCCATTTTTTTTTTCATATAGTATTCATATATTATAGATATTAAGAAAAAAACTGGAATCAACTACACTCGTCAAATGAAAGCTTTGCAAACGGCAGAGAAAAAAATTCTTTAAACAAACAAAGCAGGGCTTCACTCACAGGAGCAACCTTTGGTGGAACAAAGCTTTCAATATCTTTCCTGGTAATGCGTCCATCAGGACCAGATCCTGAATGGAAACAAAATGAAAGTACCATGATTACATTGTTCTTTGTAAAAATATCAAAGCTGCCCACAGTTAGCTCGGTTAGCCTCGGTTACCTACCGCTGACCTGTGCCAGGTCAATTCCCTTCTCAGCAGCAAGCTTCTTGGCCAGTGGACTGGCAAACACTCGGCCTTTCCTTGGTGTTGCTGGGGCGGCGGCAGCTGCTGGAGCAGCACTGGGAACTGGAGCCTGCAACAAACATCCAGAAACAAAACCTGATATCAGCCAGTTTCTGCAGCAATCTGGATAAAACCTCTCATGATGCAGTATTTAAAAAAAAAACTTTTGTGAATAAAAGTAAGAAATCCCAACCCGAAACAGAGTACATGATCACATGATGATCACATGAAAATATCTACACTAAAAATATCTCTGAGAAAGAGGGGCAATAAATGCTTTGAAGGAAAATGCAGAAGTGGACTAAAGTAAACAAACTGAAAATAATGCAATAAAAAGAGTAAATATCAGTCGGCATCCTCACTTTATTAATGCTCACCAATCTACTTTCAATTACACATCGGCTCAACTTGACCAAAACACTTTGCATCACAGAGAAACCTGGGTTTGTCTTAATGCATTAATCAGAAAGGTGGGTGATGTAGTAAAATACCACAATAAAAACAAAACTCTGATTTCAAGTGCACTCTGTCTCATACTGGTTGGCCAAATAAGAAACCTGATTTCTGTTATAAGGTAAACAACAACATCATAATGAAGGTAGAGTTTGTTGTTAAATATTTTACCTATTTAACAACTGATGGGGCTCCACAGAGCAAACAGCAGCTATGGACAGATTCCAGTTTTGATAGGACCTGTTGATTATTTGACTCAAAGCAGATTCTCTTGTGTTTCCAGGTAATCATAACTCAGAATGTTATTCTCCTGCTTAATTAACTTAATGCTTTGCTCTCACATCACCAACCCCTAATTAACCTATATTACTGAAATGTGTCGATTTTTATCCACGTGTAAACACAGCTTGAGAAGAAACTTTATGAATGTCCCACCGTTACAGGAGTGGGAGCGGGAGCAGGAGGTGGCATGGACACGTCTCCCACCCCGGTCTCTACGTAATCCTTGAAGGCACCGATGTCACTTTCTTTCTCTACGATGATGCAGAGCGGCGCTCCCAAAGGAACATCCCGAGTTCCCTCTGATATCAGGATTTTAGCCAGATAGCCCTCCTCCTGCACCTCGAAGCCTGCACAGAAACAGGAGATGTTAATTTTCATGCAGTTAAAAAAAAAAAAAAAAAAAAAAAAAACATCTGGAAGATTTTTTTTTTTTTTTTTTTTTTTTTGATTCCAACTCCATTTGGACCTACCAATAGTTGCCTTGTCAGTTTCGATCTCGGCCAGTAAATCTCCTTCGCTCAACTTTTCTCCAACCTTCTTCTCCCAGCGCTGCACTGTTCCCATCGTCATGGTGGGAGAGAGTGCAGGAAGTGCAATCTGTTGTACACAACAGCCAAAGGCTTAGAGAGTACAAAGTCACAGCCTTGCAATCGGTCAGAAAAAAAACTTCCTATCCCTTCAGTAGTCACATTTTGCCACATAACAACCACAAACTTCAATGTATTTGATTTGTTACACGAACACCAAACAGTGAAAGTATAAAGTTGAAAGAAAGCAATACACAATTTTTTTTTTCCATACATAAATATCTGAGCTGTATTTGTTTTCAGCAGCAGTTTTCATTGTATTCAGCGACATCCAACTTCGAATTAATTCTGGAAAAAAAAAAAAAAAAAGAGAGAGAGAAGCGTCCCAAAAGCTTGTCAAACTGTAAAGCTTATTTTTTATGGCTTCTTGCCACTCTTCCATAAAAGCCAGAGTTATGGAGCGCATCAATAAAAACTCACACACTTAGTTTGAGACGCCCTCCCACCTAAGCTGGGCATTCCTGAGGCTCCTCCAGAGTTTTCATGGGGCTCTCGGCTGCTTCTCGTTTTAAGTTGCAGTTTTTTCCCATTTACAGAGAATAGGTTGTGACACATTCGAAGCTTGGGATGTTTTAAAACCGAAAAATGTTTAAGACTTCAACAACTTTCTTCTTGCCCTGTCTACTGTGCTCATCTGTCTGTATTTATCCGTGTCTGAAGGCAACAGGACAATAAAAAATAAAGACATTGCAATGCTACAAATAGCTCAAGGAGTATGAATACTTTTTCACTGAAGCGTGAGTCACATACAGAGAATCCACCTTATAACTCGTCAGCTGGCACAAGCTGTGACTGTAAACAGAAGTTTCACGTCACTTTCACCCTCTTATTAGTGCACACCTGATGGTATTTGATGTTATACTACCCTTACCTTCATGTGTGGGGGGTAAGAGCTGCCTGGTGCTGCAGGAGGAGGAGCCGTGGCAGGTGAAGGAGGAGGAGGAGCAGAAGCTGCAGATGAAGGAGCAGCACCAACAGATTTGACAGACTCCAACGTTGCGTCCTTAAATGCTGGGATAAGCTCTGGGCTGGAGGAGAACATTTGCACATTTAGTTCCTCCTTTGGTCATTTTCTGAATGAGTAGAAAGTTTGCCATGAATCGATATAAATACAGAGCACTGACTTATCAACTGTGATGCAGATTACTGATCCAACATTGACGTCTCTGGTGCCTTCAGGGACCAGGATCTTTGCTAGGTAGCATTCCTCCAGCATCTCAAAGCCTACGGTGGCTTTATCTGTCTCTACCTGCAAAGGTGGTTAAATAAAAAGTGAAATATGTAATATACTTTTGGATTGTACTGGGATTTTTTTTTTACATTTATACAATAAGACAGCAGCTAACCTCAGCTATAAGGTCCCCCTCACTGATTTTATCTCCTTCCTTCTTCTCCCAGCGAGCGATTGTTCCCGTCTGCATGGTGGGCGAGAGAGCAGGAAGCTCCACCTGATTAACAACAAGAAAGAACAGGGAAGTCAGCTAAAAGAATACACATCCAAAAAAAAACAAAAACATCACGTTATATTAATCTCATCAAAAAGGATTTGTAAATAATGTCAGCTGTTGTGAGCAGAGTTGCAGCGTCGTCATCGCCTCATTTGACTGTTCAATAAAATGGCCCACAAGTCCGATTTCATCACATCTGCAGACTTTACGGTGGCAAAGCGGGTCAAGTGACATCTGATAGCAGAGATAAGAAAGAGCTGCCAGCTGTGAAGCAGACAGGAGAGGGGGAGGTTTCCCAAAATAAACCTACATTACACTAAAGAGAGGAAATAAATGATTTATCTAATAGAAAATATGAATTGTGAAAAGCAGAAGGAGGAGACTTGAAAATGTCTGGAATATTAAAATATCTTTATAAAATATTAATTTTAAAAAAAGGACTGATATTGACTGCTCTTTCACATTAAAGATTTTGAAAATAAAATGTTTGTTTTAAACATTTATTTTTTCTAAATCAAGACTTTATTATAAGTCAGTATGGATTCACCAAACTACTGATGCTTAAATAACATTTTCTGCAAAGGTATTAAATCAAATCCCTGCTAATTAATCTGAATTCTTTCTGAACAGCAGATTAAAAAAAAAAACTGATTCTTCATGCAGTGCATTTAGATAAAAAAAAGTTGGTTACTTTTGACATCAAATGACACTGAATAGTGGAATAAAAACATCAGAAACTCACAGAATAATGTGAATGTTTCCATACGTAAAATGTTTATAAAAATATTTGTTACAAAAACCTGTAAGAGATTAAAAAAGCCTAAAGGTTCAAACTCCAGCAGGACAGCAATGTGAAACATAGTTTCAAACCTACATGGTTGAAATCAAAGCAAATTATTATTGTTATTATTATTATTTTTTTTTTTTGGAATGGCCCAATCAAAGGAAATGGATGAGGAATCAATCCAGCTCATCATTCTGAAATTGAACACACCATCCGCATAATGAAACATGGTGGTAGCAGCCTCATGCTGTGGGGATGTTTTATTTTTGTTTTTCAGTAGGGATGCTGGTCACTTTACAAGAACATGCCAGCTCTGCAGTAAATCCACGTCACAGTTTGTACATTATTTATAACCAAAATTGAAATCTGTGTATCATTTTTCTTCTTCACTATTATATGAACTTGTTTTGATCCGTCATAAATCATTGATGTTATGTGATGTTAAGAATAAAAAAATTAACATGGGGTTTGAATATTTTGGCAAGGCGCTGTACGTCCCCACTGTTAAGGTCAGAGTTTATCGTTTTAACAAACAAACACAACGTATTACAAAGTTTAAAATTTTGTACCGACATAATGCTGTGTCAACTTGATAGTTTTAAATCCAGTTATTACAAAGAAACGCCGCGTCACGACTCTTACAGGTGTGACTGCTGCCTGGTGTAGCTGACCGCTCTCCGCTACTAGCTGCTACCGTGAGCCTCGGTGCTATAGCAACCGGTCAGGTAACCTTACCTTCTGGTGAGGAGGGAGACTGTAGAAGCGGCTGCTCTGAAAGCCACCAGCCAGCTGAGGACACCGCAGGAGAGTCGTTCTGTGACCGAGACTCGAACCTAGGGAAACGACTCGGGAGCCCGCTCCGCAGTGAAGCCGCCTCAGACAGCCGGTGACGGGCACAGACCGAGAGCCGAGTGTTGAAGGCCCCGCCGGGAGGGCACGGGGACAGGAGAGCCCGGCGGACGGCCTGAGCCGCAGAATTAAACGAATCATTTCGCAGCGCTTGAAATTCTACACGGGGTTGTTAAATAATGTATTTGCCTCACATCGGCACCAGAAACTAGCTGGCACTGAGTTAGTCTGTGCCCGGACTCCTTCCTCCTCACTTTCTAATGACCTCCTCCAGTCCAAAACACAACGCTTTACGGCTCAGGTTGACTGGAGTTTGCGACAACGTCTTTAGAGGAGGTGTCGTAAATGTTGGCCACCAAAGTTTAGTCTTGCAATAATCTCCAAAGCTTGAAATGAAGCTAGAATTCAAAACGCAGTAAATGAAAAAATAATATTTACAACACGCTTTGGTATGCGCTATAAACTATTGAAAAGGTGTAAAGTTAGTTTACTGCAATACCACGAGGAGGCACATGGTGGCAGTAAAAATGGCATACCCATAGAACAAAACAGCACAACCTAAAAATGTTCTTTCTGCTTAATTATTCACTACTTTGTGATGTTCCGTCACATAAAATCCCAATAAAATACATTAATGGTTGTTGTAACGTAAAATAAATTAAAATGGCACTACATGGAGGAATTCATCTGATGTATTTTCTCTGATCAATTTTAGTTGCTCAACTTTAGTTTACTCTGTCCTACACATGGACTGACTGAAGCATAATGCAAATAGGACATTATATGGCTTTTTTTCTTTTCTCTCTTCCAGAACTACAATGTTTATGAATTGTTTTCTCTTTTGGCAGATTCTTCCAGCT
Organism: Poecilia latipinna; assembly: GCF_001443285.1. Classification (NCBI taxonomy): domain Eukaryota; kingdom Metazoa; phylum Chordata; class Actinopteri; order Cyprinodontiformes; family Poeciliidae; genus Poecilia; species Poecilia latipinna. The sequence goes on along the minus strand of NW_015113408.1, from coordinate 138,101 downwards.
TATCTGTGGCTCTCTACAACTTCTATGAGTTACTGTGAGCTTCTTGCCTTTTCTCTATTTAATGCTTCATTTGTCTGGCCTATAAGTTTAGGTGGACGGCCATGTTTCAGTATGTATGCAGCGGCCCCGTATTGTGCCTAGGGTGATGTTCAAAGTTTTAAGTACTTGCACTAGATTAGTGGTATCAGCATTAAAGGCTAAACAGACTATGCTCAATATTTTAATTTCTTTTTAAATTTGAAAACTACATACAACTTTTACAGTTATGAACCATTTTGTGTTGGCCCACAATATTACCAAAATACCAAAAAACTGTGTGGTTCTAACATGACAAAAATAAAAAGATTCCAGTTGTCAAGGCACCACTTCATTCACACAGATGAGCAAGTGTAAAAGTAGTTCAAACATAACAGTATAAAACATTAAATTAAATATTTCTAGCCTATTTATACTGTAGCTGTATTTGAAGAACAACTCCGTGTAATCATAAATTGGGCAACAATAAGTTGCCAAAAATCTCTTATTAGAGCATTTCTTAAGTGCAAGTAAGCATACAACACAACACAGCTATTGGTAAAAATATTAAGAAAGTAGCACAATCATAGATGAAAATGTACATTAAAAAGCGGCATACAAAAATTTTATTTCAAAATGTGAAACAGTCAAAGGCTTTTCCTCCCAAAACATGCAAATATCCATACTTTGCAAAAAAAAAAAAAAAAAAAAATCTCAACAAACACCACAAATGGGAAAATACCATCTCACCAGAATTTTTACTGTAGATGCAGTCATGGCATTTAAATACATGTGATCACAAAACAGACTTGTTTCAGTTGGCTTGTTAGTGAGAGATCAGTCAGAATTTTCCACAAATATGCAAACCTCCATACTGAGAAATAAACAGCATAAATAATGGAATGGTTAATTATGAAAGAACTAAAGTTTGCTTTGAACCAACATTAAAATCTGACACTTAAAAAAGGCTGTTTTATTCAAAAATCTCTAGACAAATACACCATCAACATAAATATGATCTTATTCAAAATATTAAGAGATATAGTCTACAATTACAAAAAACGGAGTTAGGTGTGGGAAGAGGCCTTTTTGTCTAAATTTCTACATGGGTGCATACATGTGCTTTTCCAATGACAATGAGTTCAGATACTTTAAGGCTTTTTCTTTATACAACTGTAACTGTTCTCTGTTCTCCTACTACCGCTAGGTGGCATGCAAAACTGCAACTGTAGGACAAAATGTTTTGTCCTACAAAAGTAAAAAAAAGGCAAATTCCTGTAAATCTGTTTTGTCTCATCCTATCTATTCCATCTTCCAAGCAGACATTGTTTCTAATTAGTTTATAATTTTATATTCTTTAAACAAGAACTAATGTAGTTGCACAAATAACTATGAAACATATTTGTTTTTCCTCTAATTCTCCATGCAAGCCTCAGTACAGTAGTTTCTATTCCACTTAGTCCACAAATAATGTTCTCGACTATTTTTCTACAGCAGTTATAGTGTGGCAGCATTAGGAACATGATAAAATCAGCTTTCCTTGGTAAGGCACAGAGTCTTATAATTTCCTTGTTGTCAGATATTTTGCACAGACTACAGAGATATTCAGTTCATATTTAATAATCTAAAAAATGCTATGTTCTTACAGCATTGTGCTAATTTGTCCAGCCTCCAACACTGTGCATAATTCGTAGCTGCTCCGCTTGAATCTACAAAGGTCTAAAACAAAAAAGAAAATGAGTCTCTTGTCAATGAGAGAGTAATTAAAATGGCTTAGAGACAGAACAGTGATTATTACCTCTCATCGCCGTGGTCCTCTTCCAGCCAGGCCACTATTTTTCCCTCCCAGCCTGGAACAATTGCTCCATCCAGGAACACCTGGAGAAAAACGAAGACATAGCATCTTGCTGAAATGCTCAATCTCAGTCTCATCTAAATTCAGCTGGTTTCCGGTTAAACTCCCTACAACATTTAGCAAACTAAACTTTAGTGATAAAAGGTCTAGATTATTATAAAAATATATATATTTGTAAACTTAACACATCTTTATGAGGGGTGCCAATGCATGCAGCCACCATCATTAGTAAATGGTGGCCCACTGTCGCCCTGTTTTTATCGTTCTCTCCGTCTTAGACTTACCTCCTCTTTTACAGTGCCAAACTCTGGGTCCAGAGCCTTGAAGTGGTACCTATAGTTTCCCTCTCGATCAACAGCCGCCTTAACATCCTTCAGAGTTACTTCACCCAGCCTGCATAATGCATGTCAAGAAAAAGAATTACATTTTCTTCGTTTTTAATGACATTTCGAATCATTTTGCTTATCGTATGTCCTATTTGTACTGCATTGTCAGGATCAGTCGTATTGATGAATGGTACACAGAAGCTATGTTTTCTTACATAGCGTCAAAGAAAACATATATTTCATTGTAAACGAACAAAGACACAAACCTCTTGGGAATATTGATCATGGAGGGTGTTGGGGATTTTCCAGTAAAGTAAAGGATTTTTGTAGAAGAAGGAGAACCATTCTGTGACTGACAACTCTCTGCAGCAAACAGCAGTTTCAGTTAGAAAAAAGTTTTAAGTTAGAAATGTTTCGTCACAATTACAATTTTTGACAGAGCAGAGATTCTTACGGAAGGAGGCCCAAGAGTCCAAATCTATGTGCTGACCTTTCCGTCTCGGTGATTTCCCTCTGCCCTACAAACGGAAAGAAAAAATATTTAGAGCGTAATAAAATCGCCCTCAAAAAACATAACTTTTTTCAAGGTGGAATAATAATGCAGTAAGCAATGACATTGTGTTAGATTGTAATGTGGATTTTCTATAAACTGCTGTGTTGTGTATTTTCCAGGGACAAGGTGCCAGTTTGTAGCACAATCGCGTAACTTCAGTCGGTTTGAAAATGCTGTACATATGAAAAATAACTTAAAAGAAATTTGACTTAGCAATAAGACGCCATAAAATTCGGCTGGGCACTCAAGATCCAATGATCAGCTTTAATCCTGAACACACATCGAAACTGGTTTTGAAATGGAAGAAGCAGGCCAATATTATGCTTCTGGAAGGGCATCAAACTCAAGCCTACTGGAAATGGACCATGTTTAAAAGCTTAAAAGAGTGTAAATAAATATGCATCTATATGTACACATTTAACCAGAAATGTTCTTTTCAAAAATATTTTCCTAAACCAGGACATTAGTATGAAGCCGTGATACCCTGTGAGTATGCACGACATGCAGTCTGTCGATGAGTGACACTATTCCCTGCTCCAGGGTGTCCAGTGTATGGTGCTGCGGGTCATGGTCTCTGAAGTTGATCCGCAGGCTCCTCAGTGCGTCTCTGAGCAGCTGGACCTCCTCCGCCTGCTGGCAGAGCAAAACCGAAACACACTTTCAGCCCACAGAGCCGCAGTGAAAATGCACCATGAACCCATTTCGCACAGATCACTTTGTCTTTGCACATCATACAAGTTGAGCCACTTGTGAAGTGTTTCTATGTCACATGCAATTCATATTTCAGAAAAAAAGTGACAATTAGCAACATTCATTTGAGCAATAAAGTGTATGTTAGGAGTTTTCTATCTAACTGGTTGAGGCTATCCAGTCCAAAACATTCATCAGTTTGTGATTACCACCTGAGGCAGATTAGAGCAGGAGATTCTCCCTCTCCCCATTTCATGTTAAGATTTCTGATTTGATTCTAAGATGCAAAAACATGTGTGGCTCACATATTTACATTTTGATATGAGATGGGCAATCGGACCACGTCAACCTTAATATGACAGAAATGAAATGTACAGTAAATCTATTCAGTCTTCAACTGATAGAAAGAGAAATAATGCTTACACCCGATACAGAAGGAGTTGGGTTTCCAGAGTAAGAATATCCATTGTTTTCTGCGCTGACTGGAATCTGATAAAGAAAAAAACAAAAGAAACAAAACACGGCTGTAGGTTGTATGGGTGTGTTCTTCATGGGAGCAAAAAAAAAAAAAAAAACACCCAGCAAAGCACAGAAACAGCATTACCTCTTGCAGATTTCTACTCATCAGCTCCTGTAGCATGTCGTTTTTGTGCTCCAACTCTCTCTGTGCTTCAGCCTATAAAGAAAGTGACATGATCAAAAGTTGGGAACATTTCATGTATGAAGATTGACCAAAAATAACTCGCTGGTGTCTCCCTGTTTATTGTGTCACAGATGTTGACATGTCTAAAACCTGTCACACGGTTCTAAAGAGGAAGAAATCAAATACATTTTGAGAAACATCAAGCTTTGCCAACTTTATGACGTACCTCATGCATAACTCTACCCTAACCATCTGAGAATAAGTTCAAAGCCAGTGACCAGTGACCCTCAAGCCGTTATGCATGATTCATTATTAGTCTTGCTGAGAATCTTTTAACTTTTGTAGCAGGGTGTTAGAGTGTCTGAATTATTAAAGTAGCTCACTTCAGCCCTCAATTCAGCAAATTAACATACCTGGAGCTTTTGGCCTTCTTCTAGTTTGTGTTTGTACTGTTGGAGTAATCTGTCCTTTTGGCCGACGTCCTTCTGCTTCCAGCCACATAGAGAAGACATATTAGATTCTCTATTCAACTCAAACTCATTTGATGTTGACAAACGAGCTTAATTAAACCAAATGAATTTTATTCAAGCCTGTCACCTTGCATTCACCCCACAGCCTGTTGCATTCCTCCAGCTTCCACTTCAGCTCTGCCTACAACACATCATTACAGAAAAGGAGAATTACTTCTAAACAATCATCATAAATACCATTTTGGAGACAAGTTTTAGGTGCAGTGTTTTAATGATTTTCCCACGATCGTAAATAAGAAAAGGGAAAAGAATTTTTAAGAGAAGCCTGAATGTATTTCCTACATGGTGGTTGTTGAGTTCGTCTTTCGTCATGCTAGCTCGGAGAAGTTCCTGCTTCATCTGCAGTATAGACGCTTCCTGAGTGCACAGCCTCTGCTGCTGGGCTTCCTGCACAATAAGAACCAGACACAAAGTCAAGATCTGAATCGGAAAATTATTACAAACATTATAAAAATGCTGCTTCAACTCACCTTAACTGCCTGCAGGTTTCTGATCTCCTGCTTGCAGAGCAACAGCTCCCTCTAACACGAGAAGCAAAGAACACAATGCATTAAACATTAATGCCAGAGTGCATTCTGCAGTTGTAAGAATAATCTTGTTCCTGACAGACCAAATAAATCAAATATTAGCATAAAAAAGATAAGGTATTGTGTACCTTCAGCTCTGTGACCTCCTCCATACTCTGATCCAAACGGCTGCGAGTGACTATCTGGAAGAGAAAAAGGTGTGTGAGAACTACAACAAAGGGAGAATAAAGGGAAACTGATATCCGTGTCGCTCTCTGACATACACAAGCACGCACATACACAAATGGCTCAGGAAAAAGTAATGTGATCTGCGGCGAGCACAAAAAACTCAAGAGATTCAGAACTGAGACCAAAAAGAATCGGACGGACAGAAAATCGAATCAACGGTTATAAAAGATAAATAAATCAAGTGAACTGAAACCTACCAGCTGCTGTTCAGCATTGACTGGCTCCAATGTCAAAGACACATCCTGTTCATCCTCAGGGAGAGAGCCATGCAGCAACAGAGCCTGGAAAAATACCCACAGTCTAACATGTGACACCAATTTGTACTTTGCAGTGAAGCCACACACCCATTAGCTGACAAACTATCCTTTATTTGAAGTGAAGTTAAGTTTGTGCAAAATATACAAAAACTAAGCAAATGGAACAAAAAACAGCCATAGATGAAGGTCTTACAATTAGGTTTCAGACATGACATTTTTTGTTATACTTTCAGTAGCTTTTGCTATGTTTTGAATCTCCTCATAAAGCCAACCGAATTTATTGGCACCCCTCATAAAGGTGTGCAGAAGAAATTTAAATAATTCCATCTTTTAATGCAGAGGCACAATCTCACCATTAGATAAAAATCAAGGTGGTATTTTTTATACTCCATATATCAAATTAGTTAAAGGGAATGATGCAGAGGTCAATTTCTCTTAGATTCTGGCCTCCAGAATAGACGAGTCACTATGTTCCTCTTGCCATCACACACTTTTAGAAAACTGCTGCAACGAGCTGCACCTTTGGACGACCAAAACCTCCACAGCAACAATGGATGACAACTGGTTGTATGGGAGTAAAAGAAGAAAAATTAAACCACTTTCTGTTCTACCATCACAAATGTAAACCTGTAACTTGAACTGTGCGCTTTGGTCACATGAGAGTAAAATTAAGTTTTTCAGTAAAAGAGGGTTCGACTTCAGACAAAAGATGTATAAAAGAAAAAAACATGCCCAATGTTCAGAATGGTAAACAATGGGTTCATGATGCTTTGGAAGAGTGAAAGACATAATGATCACTTAGGAATAATTTAATAATTTTAATAATAATTGAAAGTAGTGTTTTTTGTAACGCTTCATGAAATAAATGACCTCCAGTGTGAGATTTAGCTACTGCAATAAAAGATCGATTCATCTTAAGAAATGTTACACATTCTTGCAATTCTATGATTACAGTGTGAAATTATTGGATAAGAGCTGCGTTATTAAATCAAGAATTGTGTAGAATTCTATCAAATCAGAGGAAAAAAAAACAAAACAAAACAGATGGACTATTGTCATATATAAACAACTGTTAACCGTTATTCTCAACAGGCTTAAACATCTCACCGTCAATGTGGGAACAAATTAGTTTCAGCTAATGCAAAAAGAGTAAATCAACATAACTTTAGTACTAATTAACACCTTTATCATGATAACAATAAAATCATCCTCAACTTTTAATACTGTTGAAAGAAGGGAATGTTATCGCCTCATCCTCGTCTTCATACCTGCAGGGCAGACACCATCTTCCGTGTCTCTTGAACCTCCTTCTCCAAGGTTTCACTCAGAGAATCCTCCAGTGCCATCTGCACTACAGCATTAGATGACTCCACTACGAGCACACACAGAAATGAGTGACACAAGCCAAGTGAGTATGTTGTGATGCTCACTGTAGGCTCGACAGGACGTACCACTGCTCTCCTGCTCCTGCTGCAGGCTGTCATGCGCCTGTCGGACTGAGTTGCTGCTCTGCTGACTTCTTGGTGACGGCAGTGGAGTGACGGAGCTGAGGCTCACGAGAGACAAAAACACTAATTAATCGATCTATTGGTAAATGTTTCACTGGCCAAATGAATTGGCAGTATCTGAGTCTATCCCCCATGGTTGCTTTTAATTTGGTCAACAGAGCTTCCAGCCGACGGATTTTGAACACTTTATCTTACTTTATAGTAATTCTTAAAGAGAAGTCTGCATCACAAAAACTAGAGATCAGAAATTGCCTGCAAAATTCTGATTGTTGGATCTCCACTTTAACCATGTTTGTGACATGCATATTTTCACCGATGCTAAAGGCAATTCTGTTAGCTTTTAGCCAGAGGATTGAAAAACCGTACCAATGAATGCAGAACAAAAAATGCCCACAGGCAAACTGAATGTTGTGAAAGCATTCTAGACCGCCAGTCTGTTATACAGGCTGGATTTTCAAATTAATAAGGCATGTCACAAACCAGACTCAATCACTATTGTAAATGCAATATAAAAAAAACAAGTTAGTAGTCATTTTGCATGTTATATTGTGTTCCTTGATTGTAGTCAGTTTGCATAAATATTTTTTTTGCTGAAAGATATATTTTATAAATGAGGGAACGTAAGAGCAGAAAGAGACAAACCACACAGAAAAGAGCATAGCATGAAAATGCCAAAAGCACTAGTTAAACTCAATCTTATCCGAGTTAAAGTTGTTTAAAATTATGAAACTCAAAGAGCCTCTGTGTCTCGGCTTACCATTTAATCTGGGTTCCCCCCATAGTGGGCTGCAGACAGTCCGGCCAGCACAAAACACTTCGCCCCTTTCCTCTGTTTTAAGCCCTTAGGATCTTGAAAAACTCATGACAATTTCTGTATCTTTATGCTGTCAAGCCACGCCCCCTGCCCTCCAGATAGCCAAGAGTTACTAAGGCAACCGATACAGCTGACACTGCTCAGTATCTCCCAGTTAAGCTAAACATCCAATATAGGATTGTTATAGCTCTGGTGAGTCTGAGATGGCCTCTAATAAGGCAGCAAGCCTGGAATAAATGCACTGGTTTTCAGCCGTTATTTTCACGACGGGTAAAACGCTGCAAATCAAAACTTCACACCAGCATGTGACTGCAGAAAATAAAGACAGATCATTTCTTTTTCTCAAGAATCAGTCCTGTGGTTAGCTCAGATGTCTCTGAGCAAACACACACAAATCCTAACCAAGATAAAAGCTTAGGGGACAAAGACAAAAGTCATATGCCCTGTCAGACACACACAGACACACACAGACAATAATGAAACAAAAAGGTATGTATTTCTAAGTAGCACAAAGTTCTTTAAAACAGGAGCCATGATTGTTAACTTCAATCAAATCAGCCTCTACACATTTCTAAGTCACAAAAAAAACTAAATATATTCTTTTGGTGAGTTTAGGTTGCTGTTGCTCATATCTGCAAGACTTGCTCCCAACTATTTTAATCTCATTCAATAATTCTGTGTCAAACACAGCAAATAAAATCCTATTTTTAAATTTTTCTGTTAAAGAACTGTTTTGCCTCAATGCACTTCAGATAATTTTAATGTTTCCTATGTAAAAAAAACAATGTTTTAACGACAATACATTTCTTAACATGAGAAATTGTATTTGAGGTCAGTCATTCTTATTTAGCCCTGTAGTTGACTGGGATTGAAATACTTATTGAAATAATTTAGGACTTTCACAATGAAAGTCATTTCAGTCAACGCAACTAAAATCATTTTCCTAATACAAGTTAGAAATAACTGCATTTTTATGATAACGCAAGTGTAACAACTACCTGATTGCTGCCAGAACTTTTGCTTTGCTTAATTACAATTTTTGGCACAAGTCGTCATTTGGACTGATTTAAATTGCAGGCAGACTGGGTCCCCTGCAAAGAGCTTTTAATTCCCTGGGTATGGTACTTGACTGTTAGGTTACCTACTTCTCTCAACATAATATGAAGTAAAGAAAAATTAATTGCTTATTGTAAAGAATTTATCTTGATATCAACCATGTCTGTTTTAATCAAATGAGAAATGGGAATGATTACAGAGTGGAAATTTGTTTCTTAAAAGAGTAATTTGATTTTATGCTGAAGCAAATCACCTGCTGAGATGAGGATCCTCCTGCTCATCTGTGACTCCTCTTTCATACTGCTGGACCAGTGCACGGACACATATGCTCCTTTCGCCATCTAACCCCCAGCCACTAAAAGAGGACACGCAAAATAAAAATAACACAATTATGTGTAAGAACTGTCTGATTCATCATCTTTATATAAGAAGATGAGCCTCAGCTCAGCAGCTCAAATTGAGGATAATTGATTGATATTATTTGTTTGTCCATTAGAGGTCAGCAAATCCTTTGAGGATGTTGCTCTGAGACTCAGTAGATCTGCATCTGGATGGTTTAGATGAGTAAAACCGAAGTAGGTGTAGGCTCAAACATACCAGGATAAACAACAAATTATGACAAACTAATTACAGGGTAGTTTTTCTTAGCTCTCCAGTTAGAGTTAAAATGCTCTAACTGGTAATCTAAAAAAAAACAAACAAAAAAAACAAAAAACAAAGCTGTTTTATATTATCATAATTGAGAAATTATTAAATGATTCAGAAAGGATAGATTTACGACTTTAGTTATTTAAGCTATTTATATAAAGTCACCAGGTAAGTCAATGTAGGCCACTTTACAGAAGGCTGGCAAAAAGACTAAACATGACCAACAAAAAATGTTATAAGAGAAAACAGGCCGTGGTTATTTCGGTGTCAGACTGTTTTATGTTGGACATAGTCACATTATAATCATTTGATAATCATTGTAGATTAGCCTGCAATCTATAGCCTGAAGCGACAGTCCACAGCTGATGACAGACAGGAGGAAAACAGAAGGTCAAGTTCATCAGATCTCAAATTGAAGTTAAGACTAACGTACTGATTCGCAAGATTTAAGTTATAGTGATCCAAAAGCAGCTAAGGTACAGAAAGGCATCTCTAAAAGTTTCTCTTTACAATGTGCAATTATCTTACAGCCGACAACACTGGCGTACCTGTTGATGCGTGCGAAACGTATTGGCAGTGAGGCATCCAGGCGGGCGGATGCCAGAGCAGCAGCAGCCCCTTGAGCCAAAGCAACCGTGGAGAGAGGATTGTGGGTTGTGTTTCCTCTAGTTAAGCTCCTCCCGCCTCCAGCCGCAGCCCTCTGACTGGCTGAAGGTTTGAAATGGGCTGCCAGAGCCAGAATAATCCTCATGATGGACTTCAGGTTCCCATCGACGATGTCTAAAAACCCAAAACAAAGCCTGTGATGCAGATGTCTATCAACCATAAAACGTGTTTCTGTTTTTCTTTTACGATGTTAAAATGGTCTCCTTATAAAGCGTGATCAAAAGATACAGTTTGAATCTCAGCGGGAAGAGCAAAGAGAGTAACTTATCAGAGAAATTACTTTATGTTCACCACATTCCACCAGCACAATACAGCAATAACAGCTTTTCTACTATTGTCCAAAGACAGGACACCAAGCGTGTGTGCAGACCAAAGCAGAAAGATGACAGAGAAGGTGAGATAACCTTATAATGGCATGTCTATGACTGAAACTGACAGTCAGTGAGGTTAGATATAAAAACGACAGTCGTGTAAAAACAAATGTGTAAAAATAATTGCCTGCGGTTTACCTTTTGCAGATATGTGTGGCATGCGTATGTTTCTAGAGGAAATGAACTTTAAGACTTCCTCCACATTCTTTCTGCTTTCCTCTTTGTTCAGTGGAGGTGTGTAGACTCCCTGCAGAACTTCACCAGCTGCCATAATAAAAAAAAAAAGCACAGATAAAGAACATTAGGAACCTTATGTTGAGGGATGTGATGTCCCAATTAAAACTTCCTTCTCACACAATCCAAGTGACTGAAAAGGCATTTGCCAAATGTGAGTCGCATTCTGACAATTCAATAAAAACATAAGACAACCAAAGGGGGGAAAAAAGAATGCAAACTGTGTCCTTGAAAAGAGAGCAGCTTAAAAATGCAGCAAAACAGCACTCTACCTTCACCCTCGTCAAAGCTTCTACAAATATATCTGACTCACTACTGCAGTCTTTGGTAAACTAACACCTTGTTTCTCCTGCTGATGTTTTCATGTGCAGTAGAATGTGAAATGCTAAGCTACAGGTCTCAAACTCCAGTACTACAGGAAGTGGATGACTGAAGATGATGTCATCCACTTCGGCAGTCACAGCAATGGGCCTTGTACTGGATCTTATTTGATTGTCTTAAGTCCAAAAACTTGTGACGTTTGCAAAAGCGAATCTATTTTTTCAATTAGACAAAACTTCAAAATCTCTAAAGAAAGACAAAATGTATAGCCTGAAAGGCACTCAGATTTTATTAGCTCAACAAATGTGTTTGGATTGTAATAAATTAACTATTATGAGCAGCGAATACCATGTGCTTTTTGAAAAATGGTTGCAAATTGCAGCGGATGCTTGTCTAGACATATGAAACAAAAAGCTTGAGCTTAATTAGGGATGATTCTGATAATTTAAGAATGACAAAAGCAGACATTTTTTGGGACCACTATACTTAGATTTAAAATTTTCTAAACTGTTTTGCTCATCTCATAGAGCCACTGAATATTAAATCATTTCAGGCAGATCCAACCAAAAATAATGAGTTTTGCTGAAGCTTTTCCCCAATTGAGTTACTTCACCATGTGGTACTACTGTATATCAGCATATGTGTGAATCTGTGTATATTTACCAACAATCTCTATGAGTTGAACAAGCACAGAGCCATCCTGCAGATCATGCCGGAGGTCTCCAATGGGCTGTAGGCCCAGCTTCCTCTTCAGCTGAGAGTTCACCCAGGAAACATATGCTGCCAGCTGCTGCTGCAAGTCGTCAATCAGATGCACACATCCAACACACCACAGACAGACACATACACAGATGCAGGGCTTAGTGATTGGGGCCACATGAAGCTCAGACAAATAAGAGCCTTTGTTGCTTATGTTAGGACAGAGCAGAGGGAGGGCGCTGGGGAGGAAGGTCAGCCTATTGTCCCAATAATTTCATTTTTGCTTTCGCTCCTGCAGATCCCTTATTTAAAGTTGTACTCCTGACTTAAATATTCCTTCAACATATTAGTTGTAATACATGTGATCCTTTCTGATGTTTCATATGACAACTCATTGTCATCAGGATACATCACAAACAAGGCACACATTTTACACACAGCAGAGGTAATTTCAGGTTTGGCTTCCTGTGTTATTTAGCTTCCTTAGCTAAAGTAAGATTGAAGAGCTCCAGTAAGGATATAGCCTAACAAGTACATACTAAACATTTAGAATCATTGATTACTTTATTAGTACTTTATTACTAAGTCTCGTATCAAGTTTTTTTGTTGTTGTTTTTTTGGTTGGAAGAAAACATTTACACTCGCGATGTTACTCACATGTACAAGACTGACATATCTAAAAAATAATAAAAAAAAAAGCAAAACAAAACCTTATTTTAATTGTTCGTTTAAAGGGACGAGCACGCGCTTTTAAGCTTTGAAAATGTAAGCAACGTCCGCTTGCTAATTGGCTCAGCAAATTTACCAAACACAGAATCGGCAACGTTGGGTTACCTCATTGTAGCCCCCATGAAGAACCTCATCCAGCAAACTTCCTCTTGAGAGTGAAGCGATCATCTTTTAACTCGAAACTCCATTTAAAGACGGCTAACGAGCTAACTGTCACAGCACTAGCCTGAACAACGGGCGGACCCCCGTTACTAACCACTGGTGGACTCAAACAAACGTCAGTTGAGCCAGACAATTGATGTCTCCGAGCAGGCTACCGTTACTCTGGACAGCAGACCTGCTGTCAAGTCAGCCATGGTAACAACGGCCACTTCCGGTGACGTTTCACAATAAAACACTTCACCGACTTACCACCTGAATTCACATTTTGAATGTATTAATGTTTATTTAACAAAATACAGAGTCCCCTTTTAGAGGAGGATTGGCATCTAAATATAGATAGCCAATGCAAATTTTTGGGGTATTTTATGCATTGAAAGTATGACATAAGGAAAAGGATGTGTTTATTTATTCGATCAAATATTGTACAAGAAAGATACAGAGTTGTGAAAAGGGTCTTGCACTTGACATTTTTCTTCTATTTCTGATTTTTTTGTCAAATGTCAGATCATCAAACAATATTTTATTCTACAAGGATAACCTGAGGAAGTTAAAAAACACAACAACCTGGTCCTACATGAAAAAGTAACTGCCTCCTAATAACCCTTTTTGCATCAACTACTCAAGCTGGTCTGATATTAATTTACTTTTTTTAAAAATCACAAAAAATCAGTTTGCTTAATTGTTTTATACTTTTATTTATCAAATACCAATGAAGCTGCTATTCAGTTGGTTCATTTCTATCTTACCTCAAAATAGGGCATGGTCAAAAACAAATAAATATGCAAGGGCGCAAATATTTTTAAAAGCACAGTAAATGTTCAAAATTTAAGAGTGAAAATAAGAAAGAAATCATTTTCTTAAAGGTTTAAGTCAAGTAAATTTTTTAATTCTTCAAATTAGGATTGTGCAGTCTTGTTGTTTCTCAGCTCAAATTTTATTTGTATATTATAACTGTGTTGTTGTAATACAGAACAAAGATAACCCTGTAATGAAATGAAATAGGTCATACAAAGTGAAGCAAAAACTCCTGCCTCTTAAAATGGCAAAAAGTCTAATGGAAGCTTTGCCATTCATCAGCTTTCATGTCTCGGAGAGAAAACTGCTTGAGAATCTTTCTCAGTGTTATCAGATGGGTGCTCACTCTGATGTGATGACTGGACAAATGCTGATCCTTCCATGTTGCCAACATTCAGGACTGAATCTGTAACAGAGGAGACAACACAATTTTTCAGCAATTTTCTTAGTTCTTGAAGGTTAATTCTTCAACTATGCTAATTTATGTGGACTAGTTTTAGGTAGCTTTACAAGCTCTTACCATAAATTGGGGGGATTAAATTTTTTGATTTCTGAAAAAATCTCACCAAGGAGCGCATCCTACCTTGTGTTGTTTGGTATTTCATACCAAAGAAATCATGCCATAACTACACTATGTTTAGAATTACACCGCAAAGCTATTTAAAAAAATATATTCAGCTTATCTTCAGCTTAGTTAGCACCATAATTCATTTAAACTACTCTGAGAGACGTCAGTCTTGTTGAAAGAAGTTAATGTTTTAAATCCAGGACTCAACAAGATACTTCAAAATTCAAGACGAAACAAATTACAACAATAAAGACAAAAGCATTAACAAGTTTTTTATTAGGAAGCCTAGAATACTACTTGTTAAAGTACATCCTATAACATCCTTTCATGTAACACGCAATAAAAGTGATATTACAAACTGGGTTGCAAAAAGCACCAAATGAGTGAAGAGTTTATTTTCGTGTGCTTCTCTGAGATGGTCATTCTTTTAAGCTTTTTAATTGGAAAATTCACAAATAATTAGCTTCTTGTGCCCTATGTATGCGGGTTCGTGTCTTACCAATCCGCACTGTAATTTTGTTCAGCATGTCGAGGTAAGGAAGGTAGATGTTTCTGGGTCCGGGTGGAGAGAAACTTAAATTTCCATCAAGCCATATTATATTTTCATCAAACAGGCACAGCTGAGACAGAAGGTCAAGAGGTTAACTGTATGTATTTCCCTCCTATCAGTACAATGACAGAATGTATGTAGTGAGCTTCATCTTATTTTATGTGTACCTTCTTTTCCAAGAGTTTCTGTGTCAGTCTGAGAAGTGTTGTGCTTTGTTCTTTTTTCAGGTCACTGAGCAACAACGTGGCTCGAGCAAGAGTCAGAACAGACCTGGGTGGCATACATGTCCGTCCTGACAGGAGATTCACTGTTTTCTAAACAACAGATATAAGGAGAACCTTAATTTATCATAGTCCTATTTGATGGACAGAATTTACAGAATCAATAAAGTGAAAGAAAAAAAAAGAAAATGTGACTAATTTGTGGTTGATACTCTCAGGGTGCATATACCCTAACCCTAAATCCTAGCTATGACTTGCTTAGGTTATTTCTTTTAGCCATGTTGGTGCTAAAATTAAGTGTGGTGTAATAATGAAACTATTAAAACTGGCAACAAGATAACAAAAAAAAACAAAAACAAAAAAAACATGTAAAAGACAGATCAAGTCTATGATAAAAAGAAGTCCCAAGTATACATTTTGCTAAGAGATCTGAAGTTAATTTAAAAACTTAGAAGCAGCTAAAAAAAGATAAAAACGAATAAATGACATTTACTAAAAAAAAAAAAAACCTCCACTTTTCTTACAGACAACAAATTCATTGTTATTACAGGTCATTGACATTGCATGACAA
Organism: Poecilia latipinna; assembly: GCF_001443285.1. Taxonomy (NCBI): domain Eukaryota; kingdom Metazoa; phylum Chordata; class Actinopteri; order Cyprinodontiformes; family Poeciliidae; genus Poecilia; species Poecilia latipinna. The sequence continues at coordinate 122,564 of NW_015113408.1, read as the reverse complement.
TGATGACTTCCTTATAACATGAGTTAACTCTTGTTCTAACACATGCAAAAATGTGACACCTTTTGACAAGATGCATGCTGTCTATTCATTACAACAAAAAGTCTGTATCGTATGTATTAATATGTTGTGAAAAGTGAAAAGTGCCCTTAATTATTATCTACATTTCTAAAAATAGAGAAAACAAAAGGTTGCCCCTGTTTGTGTTTGTACCTTCAGCATTGCCATGCACTTATCAATCCTGTTTCTCTGTGCTTCTAATTCTGCAGCTTCCACCATAAACAGAGCTTGAATATCTTTGTCTCCCCATTGCAGACATTCATCCAGTCCCTGCTGTATCACCTGATATATTTCTTCATTAATGTTCTTACCTTGAAAGACAAAATGCCATTCATTAACACACAAAAAATAAATTAATCATATAGTTGAACTTCTGCTATCATATCATTCATAGGGAGAGATAGATCAATAACATCAATAATTACGGTTTTCTTATGTTTTTGCTATTTAATTTGTACTCATACTTACGAATCATTTCTGTAATATTATTGTAAAATTAACATGAAATTGAATCATGAAACACTCGGAGGGGGGGAAAAAAAGTCTAAAAGCTTCTAAAACCTGGAAAAAGAGTTGCAATAGCAGGGATGTTAGCAGTCAGGCAGTGGACCAGAGTGAGCCGGCAGCGCAGCCACAGCAAAGCTCCAGTTCTCTCACGGGCTTCAACAGCCCTGGACATGTCTCTATGCAGGTTGTCTGGTACACTGCGGTCCTTGGTGTCCTTAACAAAACATAAAACACATACTGTAAATAAGTTCTGGGTGATATAGATTCAGTGCAGCACAACAGAAAAGCACTTTTATAAAGAAGGAAACTAAGGAGAAAGAAGCAGTATATTAAAATTGAGCGCTATCCGGAATGTGGTTCTACAAGTTATCAAATATAGGAATATACTTCATTTGTAAGATATTTCTCTTCAATAAGGTTTTTATTATTGGTATAAATAAATAAATAAATAAATAAATAAATAAATAAATAAATAAATAAATAAAACTTATGCGCGCTTTGTTTTCACCATAGATGGACACATATGCCACTTTACCTGTTTACTTCCAGGAGGGGATGGTGTCACAGTGACAGGAGATGTCTGCAGCAACACCAAAGCTGAAACTGCAGCCTCAAAGCTAAGGGAGAGCGATCAAACATGGCAACATAGAAAACTTATACAAATACGAAGGATGTAAAGACCTAACAGTTGCCTAAATCCACTTTGAAGTGTGGGTACCTCAGTGCATAGTTTTCTTGCTGCAGACAGAGGTTAGCTTTAAGAAGGTTGAACTCCACCACCAGTTCCAGTTTCTCAGCTTCGCTGCAGGTAAGAGAGGAGAGCTGCTGCGTAGCAGACGAAAACAAAGTGGAAGCTCCTTCCAACAAAATAAACTATAAAAGGAGAAAATGACACATTTTCACACATGGGCCACCACTTCCTCAGAATCTGTGTTTAAAGTGCCAGGGACAGTTAAATAGAGAATGGGCCTGCAGCAAGCAAACTCAATAGGATCTGCTGGGATAGAACTTATACACTCTTACCTTGATCCTTTCTGGAGATAGCTCCGTCTTCTCATTAGCAAAACAGACAACTTTCGGTCTCTCTGTTTTAGGGGATGATCCCTCTGTTTCATGTCTCTCCTGCTCATCTTGTGCCATATCCTGTGCATGCACTTCTTTACTTTCTGGGGTAGAACAACTTTCTTCAGGATCTGAAAGACAATACGTCTTTATGCAGAAAAATCAATTTTGATGTTCCTCAGAAGTTACAGTTGAATGCTTATACTCAGCACAAAGTACCATTGCAGCCCTTAACACAATGTTCTTTTGCAAACACAGTGATCACACAAAACAAAGTCAACAAAGAACAGCTTCTTCCTTACAGACCTGGCACAGGACTGCCACGTACAGACTTGGTGATCGCTAAGATTAGTTGAATTCGAGCGAGGTTGAATTTGGAGCACAGCGTAGGACCGTACAATGTGCAGACCTCTGAAGTAAAGTCACAGTTCACAAGGTCTTCCACAGCCTAATCATAATCATAAACGTCACAGATTAGATTAAAATAAAACAATGATATTTGACAAATTCTACAGGATCTATAGTTTCAGTTAGAAGTTCACTAATCAGCATAAATTTTACATTTATTTTTGTTTCTATTTGAACCCATCCTTAAAATATGATGGTTCCAATAAATCATGACAAGCCAGAAATTAATATGAGAATAATGCAGATGATAATGCAAATGTCTGATAGGCACTGCATTTTTTAACTTTGGGTGAAAAATCCAGTAGCAAGGAAAGCCCATATCAACAGTATATTTATCTCATTTATACAAGAGTGTAGATAAATATGAATAGATCTATAAATACATCAAAATGGTTTTAATTAGCTGATTTGAAAGTGGAGTCATAGAAATTGCGTACTTTACCTCCACATTGTCAGGAAGAGACGCGTTGCTGCAGAAAGTCCTTACACGCTGTTTAAAAAGCATAAATGCCATTAAAATCAGGTTAGAAAAACCGTATTTATGTTGTATGAGCACACCTAATCATCTGAGAATAGGAAGGCAGTGCTGTAGAAAAATGCAGCAATATTAACATATTTCAAATGGATTAAAGAAAAAAGGTAAACATACTTGTAGATTTGCTGTGGTCATGTGGAGTCCGTATGGAAGAAAAATATCTGCTCCTTGAGTGAATTGAATAGCTTCTGCAATGGCTTCAGTAAACATGCACAACTCTGTGAGAGCACGAATCTGCAGAAAACAACAGTCAGATCAGGTAGCAAAGAAACATTTTCATGTTAAAAGAGAAGGTAATATCATAAGTGTTGTATTTTAATTCTATGAGAGTGTTCTGTCTGACAGTGTGATTGTTATTATTCCTTATGCAAGATCATATGCCTGTCTAGTGTTACAAGTATCCACTGCAGGAACATTGTGCTGTACTCCTGCTCCAATAGGATGGTTCAGAGTCATCAAGTTGTCTTTTCCCCTATGATATATGTGCATACAGAAGTGTTTTCTCTCTCCTCAGATAGAGACAATGAACAACTTTGCCCTCCCAGCTTACAAGCTTGAATAAATCTCCAAAACCACAGTTTGGTTTGACATGATAGGGTTCATTTCTCACTGATGATTAACAAAAGAAAAAAAAAATCACAGCAGTAACTACGATCCTGACCTTGAGGATTTTGGCTTCAGCCGTGCGCTGTACATCTCTACACACGGGCCCCACAAAGTAGAGGTAAAAGGCTAGAATGGGAAAAAGCTGAAAAAACAGAGTTTAACAATAAAGTCTATTTTGTTTTCTGAAATGAAGTTCAAATTGAGGACAAATGTTGAAAAATACCGTAATGTAGTAGCCTGTGATGAAGAGCCAATGGCAAACAAAGTGAAGACTTGCGACTGTGGTGTTGACTTGAAGCCTGTGGGGCTCAGAAAAAAGGTCAATGCCAGGAAACAGTTCATCCCTAATGCTGTGTGAGGAGTACTGTAGATCCTTCAAAGGGTGAGCCATGGAGCAACACAGCACACACTAAAGAGGATGAGCAGACGCCATGTCAGAGATGATACAAGGAAAAGAAATTGAGTGACATGCTCATGAAATTTTCATCATTTTGTCACATTACAGCCACAAATTTCAGTGTACTGTCATAACATTCCTGAGAGAGATTACCTTAAAGAAATGAGCAGACAGCCGACAACGCTTTGTGCGCTTCGTGATATCAGAGGTTGAAATAAACCTGCAAATTAAAACACGCGGCTCAGCAGAAGTGTATTTTTAATGGGACGTTGCTTGAAAACACAGACAAAACGGCATATCAACATAAAAGTCCAACATACTGCGCTATCTTTGCAGCAAGCACAGCACCTTGCAAGCATCCCCATATACCAGCTTGCTTTACAATGTTTTGCGAGAAGCTGCTCTCAAAGTTAACACCGTCACATTGCTGGATGACACCTGAGCTCTGGAAGATGCAGTCTAGAGCTTTACTCCAGCAGGAGTGTGCAGCACTAGAGGCAACACAACACAAGCAGATACCAAAATTATGAATGAAAGAAAAATGATGACATAAAAAATGCACACATTCTTGTTGATTGGTCCACATAAACCCATTTAAATGGTTTCTAACCTTATGTTTCCAGCATAAAAGTGCAGGTTTCCAATTTCATGCAGAGCTAAAATGTGAAGGGAGTCATGACCGTTAGCCTGCAGTTTCTCTGAGGAAAATGAAGAGAAGAGAAAGGACAGTGAGAGCTTCTTAATTAAGGACCTGTATGCCTACACTGTAATTTACACAAATATGGTTACTTTGTCCTTTCATTCTGCTTCTTTCTAAAAAAAAAATATACAATAGTAGCAATTATAAATTCTTACGGATGGAGTTTGTGTAAGCAGCAGTAACAGTTGGTACACTGTTAAGGCTGATGGGAAGGCTGTAGATAGCATTTGTAGAACTAAAGTCCTCCTCAAGCAGATCATCAGGGAGGAGGTCCGGAGACGTAACAACTGCTGGGCTGAACGTCACCTCGCTTGCTGGACGGCTAGTACCTCCTCTAGTTTGACAAGTTGGAGTCTGTGGTGCAAAGCCTGAAGGATGACATCAGCAGAGGTTTTACTGCAGAGGAGCACTTGCGCCTGTTGTTTAATAAGCAATAAACTTACAGGGCTGTGTGCATGCTAAAAGCTGCACAACTAACGAACGACTATGCTTGAGGAGTGGAAGACTGGGCGATCTTTTCCTGAGGGCTTCACGAAAACAGCTCAGGGTTTCTTCCACGACAAGGGGAACGCGCACAAGCGACATAGCCAGGGGCAATTCTGAAACTTCAGCACAAAACATTTTTGCATTGTTTTACGTTTTCTATTTATTTTGCACTAAGAAATGTTACTTTCAATTGTTTGTCTTTGGAAGATCTGATACATTTTTTTTGTTTCAAAAAAATATTCTTTATGACTCTGTTCAGCGCTTTTCTAATGAATGAAGCATTTTGTCCAATCAAACCTTTCAGTGAAAATGGATCCTTAGGAGGAACCTTTTTTGCTCCCTTTTTGTTTAAGGTCTGTTTCGGTGCAGGTGGTCGATTCCACACACTGAGCAGCTGGCAGCCTGCGTAAGTTCTGTTAGTTATCTATGATGAAAAAAGAGGAGGACACAAAAAATTCAATGTACACAATACACAACTGGACAAGACTGATCTTGGTATTGCACTAAAACTTCCCTCGAGTCTCCGGCAACACGCAATGTTGAAATACTATTGGAAACTTAGGATGTTTAAAAAAAAAAAAAATTATAATAAAAGGATATTTTTAAAATAAAGTTAAACCACACAGGAATAATTTTCAGATGGTACTATTGTTACAATGTGACCTAAAGTCTTGACTTACTTTGGTTTGTAAGTGACTTTTTGATTTTCTATTATCACACAAAGTAAGATGTGATTTCTGTTTTGTGCATGCCCTACTTTCTTCCCAGTGGTGTTCTCTGTCTTGACATGGTGTGGTTGTGGGACTGCAGGTCCTTTAAAAGAAGAAATTCTTTCAAGCAGGTTCCTTTGAGCGTGAACCAGCAGAGGAACTATCATCAGGGCGTAACGTTCCCTAGGGACAAATATAAATTAATTTCAAATTTAAAGTCTTCAGTCGCAGGACTAGGTCATAGAATGAAACTGCAAAATATCTAATAAATTTGTATGAAACACCCTTGCTTTACATGCATTGATCATAGCATAGTGCAAAAGCATTCATACCACTTGAACCTTTTCATTTCTTTTTAAAAATAATAATAATTTATTCACCGTGTGTATGAGTTATATAGTAAGGCAAAGTGTGCCAGGGTCTCCCATTTTCCACAGAAATGAAGCTGCTCAAGAGTGTATAACACCAAAGTTCGAACCCAGCGCAGGTCCACCAGGAAGCAGTCATCATAGGGGAGCGAGAAGTGGAGACGCGACTCAAGTTCTTCGACGGTCACGTCGAGATCGTACAAACTCCAAATCTGGTGGGAAGATAATGAAAGAACGTGACAGAAACTCACAAAAATATCACAAAAACCTTACATAAAATGTTCATCTGTGTAAGTAGAATTAGGCTGACCTGAAGTTTAGTCAGCATGTCCAGCATAAAATCAGTGGCTAGCACCAGAAGAGGGGTGAAGATGGCTTGCAGCTCATCAGTTATGACCGATGGGAAACTTTTATTTAAAGCACCATTTTGTACCATTGCAGTAAGCTTGTGGTTTTGGTCCCACACAGATTGACACATGTACTGCAGAGTTGTCCAGTGGTTGCCACGATGGGCCAGTACCTGGCAAGATGACAATTAGGAACACCAATTGAGTATGGTACAAATATAGCAGCCAAACATCCCTGTTTATCGTGTCTTGTATACCATTGCTCTGCGAAAATGTAAAGCAGCATTTTCAACAGAACTCAGTAGTACATAAGAACTCCTTTTCTGTGTATCTTTTTGCAGATTTTGAAAGAGGGCGTCTTTCTCATCAGTGCTCCGCTTTGGCACCTGGATAACTTTTCTAACAGCTAGAAAAAAAGAAGCATTGAGCTATAAAGAAAATGCCACGTTATACTTCATTACAGTCTTTTGTTAAGTAATTTTCTCACCCTCCCTTCGTTTCCTCTCTACTTTTGGAGTCACCATGTCAGCCTTACGGCCGGAAGCCTTTTGTAATTTCACTTTATTTTCAGAAGAGGGCAGAGAATACTTCCTCATTATGACGCCAGAGTGGGCGAGAGAGAACCAGCATATATCAAGCTGGCTGTACCTAAGCAAAGTATAAAAAAAGCAAAGGCGGCTTCACTGCAATCTGAAATTATTGATCATAAAATGTACAATATCTTGTTTTTAAAGATAAAAATAAATATTGGCATAATGTTAACAGAAATACAGTGCTGCTCAGAGGAACTTGATCTTGACTGGGAACCTTTCGTTCAGATGTCCTTCGTTAATCAGCTGCACGCCCTGGTAAAATTTAGCTAAATGTGCCGTAGCCATGCAGTAATTAAGGAAAGATCTCTCTGCTCTCTCGTCAGCTACTAAGTTCCTCAGATGAATCCGCTTCTTGTTGCGTTGCACCACAAAAGACATCAAAAACAGTAAATGCTCCACAATGTGCAGCTCTCTAAAAACACACACACACACGAAAGTTGTTAGTCCAAACTACGATACTGCAATTTGAGTGTCCTTGACCATCGATATCCATGAACGATACCTGAGAGTTTTCAGATTCTTCAGCAAGCTCCGTGGCAGTTTCTTCCTAAGCTTTCTTCTTAGCTCCTCAGCTGTGGTTGTACCCTGCTATAAAACACAAAAAAGGCTTCACTGAAAAAAAAAAAAAAAAGCTGTGCAGATGCATAACACATTACTTAAATGTTCTATATATTGTTCCTTGAAATGTTGCAAAATGTTTTGCATTATTACAACAAATTCCAACCTAGACTTTCCCTGGGTTAGTTGAACACATAAACATACTTGAACATAAGCCATTCATTGGCTGTATGTTTTGGGTGAGGATCGACCTTCCACCCGACCTTCCATTCTTCTGCAAACTTTACAGGTTTTCTTCTAGGATTACTCTGTATTTAGCACCAACTACCTCCCCATCAACTATGATCTGCTTACCCACAGCATGGTGGTGTTTTCAGGCTGAGGTGCCGATAAAGTTTTCTACCAAACATAGCGTTTCGAATGCAGGCCAGAAAGTTTCACTTTTGATCTCACCTGGCCAGAGCACATTCCTCTACATATGTCCTGTATCCCCCACATGGCTTACGGCAAGATGAAAAAAATAACTTATGTGTTTGTTTCAACTTATGTGCCACAGTTTAACGCCAATACTTGTCTTGTCAACAGATTTTCTCACCTGAGCTATAAAACAGTAGAAGTTTTTGGACAATTTAAAATCCATGTATTATTTCGCTTTCATTCACAATAATGCAAAATTTTTTGCTGTTGTATCCAAAGTAAAAACTTAAACTTGTTGTAGTAACATAACAAGATATGAAAACGGTCCTAATGTATGGACACTTTTGCTATGCGCTCTACACATGCTATATATGTCTAAATATGTCAATTTGTGTGTACTTTATGTTCACCTGAGGTACTTCACTTTTCTTCCGAGTCGTCGTACTCTCTCCTTCTTTACTTTTGCTGTCTTCCTGCGCAGATTTTGTGGCTAGTCCCAAAACTTCGTCACGTCTGCAAGCGTAGTGAAGAGCAGCAGCATGATCAGTGCAGTACGCTGTAATGATGAGGCTCACTGTAACAAAACTATTGACTTATCAACTTGGAAAGGGATCACATCATGAAGATGAACACATTTGAAGTTGATGTTGAAATTTGTTTTCTTGTCTGGCCTAGATATCTGTGAAGACTTGAACGTCAGTAAAACAAACCTGGAGAGGGCCTGAAAAATGGCTAGTCCCCATTCCAGCACCTGATCTGGACTGCCTTCCTCCATCGTCCTCCGTAGAAGCAGAGACGCAAACTCAAGGAAGTACTTTTTCCGTTGGAGCTTTATAACTATTTAAAACACACAGATCAATCTGGCTTTGAGTGAACTTGACTAATCATTCAATAAATTGATTTTATTGAATGAATGAACTTTTAGACAATCAGACAGTAGTTTTCCTGTTTTAGGTTGGTTAGTAAAACCAAACTGATAAGTGGCTGAATATTGAGAGAGATTATTTTTATGAAATTATTTTAAGTGCTTCTTATGCAGCATATGTAAATATCTGGTTTCAACTGTTTGCAAAGATAAGCTACTCACCATTGTTAAAGTTATCCTGCAGTGACCGGCTGGGGAACAGACGGTAAAGAACACTGGGATCTTCAAGGGTAACCAATGCAATCTCTGGAGAAATAGACAGCTGTGTTTATAAGAACCATTTTTGACTGAGTTGAACTGAAATGCCCTAGCAAGTGTTTGAAAAATTAATTCACATTTTCTATATTTAATTCAGCTCAGGGCTTCAAAAATGGGTAACATAATGGCCAAACACGTACGGGGAGAAGGTGCGAAAAAGATATTTAAAAAGTTCCACATATGAATATCAATAAATTAACAACAAACTTTTGACTTTCAGCTTTTGACACCATTTTTTTTTTAGCTGGACTAAGGTTTTACCAAATATAATAAAACCTAAACACAAAGTTTTATCATTTAATTTGCAAAAGCTAATTTGAATATATGCTCTGCAAGAGCTGATTTTTGTTATTACCATTTTCTTTGTGAAGAACCTCCTCGGATTCAATGAATCTTATGCTCTTCACATGCAGTGCTTTTATCAGCTGGTTCATCTTTCTTTGGCTCTCAGCTGCAGCTATAGCAGCTGCTTTATCCTACACATAGACACATAACAGCAGAACTGTTCATAAACCACATTTCATATAAATGCATAACTCTACGTATTATGATAAATGATTAAACAGATTCAGTATGTGTCTTTTCTTACATTCCCAGCTTGAACAATTAGTTTGCCAAATTTAAAATGTGCATCAAAGACTTCCTGAACCAGAGTCCGCCCACAGTCAAGCACAGCAGCAGCCGTATCATATTTTCTGAACGTTTGTAGTGCCTGTGAGTGCAAGACAGTAAAACATAAACTTTGTTGTTGATGAAGATAAAGGTGAACTCACCAGTAAACTCAAGGAAGTAAGTAATCTTTGATAAGGTGCATTGTTAAATGGGTTAATGTGGTATGTTCTATCTTCAGTATAAACGTGTTGAAAAAAACTGCCTGGTTTCAAGCTGCAAATCTAACTGAATAAGGAAGAGATCATATGAAGGGGGACATTCTATGCACTACATTTCTATGTTCTTGTTGTGACACAAACATGTTGTTTTCCTCCATTCCTTTTAACTTACAAAATGTGCTTACATGTTACTGCTCTAGATGATTACCATGGTAGTACAGTATTTATTAGTATAGATAGTTAAAAGTAAAATTACCATTAAAAGTTTATTTAGGTTAAAAAATATTTATTTTATTGCCATCAAATGTATCATCTGAGAAATTGTGCAGTCAGCAGATGTGAGAAGACAATAAAAGTATGGAAGGGATATCAAAACCACTAAAGAAAACTCGGGAAGGAAAGCTTTTTGAAACTTATGATGTGTATTAAGACAAATGGGAGATCCCCTACATTTTGGACTGGTTTAGACTGGGAAATAATGTGACTGGTCCTCAAATATCCTGTAGCAGTAAATGTACCACAATGTTAAAGCGCAAGCTGCACACAAGTGCACATAAACAAACCGTTGACAGGTAGTAGGTGATGCAGGAAATCATGTGCAAAAGGAACTCTGAGGAGTTCCCGGTCCATTTTTGCTTCATAAGAGATGAATTATCCTCCAAAACCACAAAACACTTTAATAGCACCTGGGCATTCAAACAGACACACAGTTGTAAATTTTAAAATTATTTTAAATGTACATATAGTTTTAAGTCATTTTTTTGCATACTTGCACCACAGGATCGCAAGCGATCTGATGGTAGATCAGAGGAGCTAGCAGCCTGTAGCAGGTAACTACAACTCGTAATGAAGCCCCACCGTCATTCAAATATATCGCCAGGTCCATAGCCAACATCATCCGCTCGGTCTCTGCTAATCTGGCTTCCTTTATGCACATAAATAAATGCAATTATTTGTGTGAGCTATTATCCGCAGCATCGTTAACACTAGCAACAGAGACATCATGGTTTCCACATGAGGTCGCTTTGTGCTACAAGACGTGGACATATGTACCTGTTCCCAGATAAACGGTCCTCTGTCACCACATGTATCCCAATGGAGAGACCCCTGTTGAATGTTGATTTCTGTCTCAGTGAAGATGGAATTCAGAAACATCTTGCAAGTGTGAGGAGAGGAGTGCTGTAGGGTCTCCTTATGCAGCCTTGAAATTGGGGAATTTTGACAATTTCGTTAGAGTTTTAAAAAGGATAAATTGAGAAAAAGTGAACTGTGTATGTTTCCATCCTCACCCACTGGAAGCAAATCTGTTGTGTTTGCTGTTGGATGAACAGTCTGGATCGATGTATTGACTCCACAGTTTCCTGCAGGCTCTTTTAGCTACAGCGTACTGTCCTGTGTCAAATGCCACCTGGGAGAGAAGGCAACAAAGCTACATGAACATGTACGTTTCTGCCTTACGTTTCTATGTCTCCTTGGTAAAGTTTATGTCTGTGTACGTAATTTACCTGAGCCAAGTGAGCCCATGTGGAAAGCACTGGGGTGGGCAAGCATGCCAACACTGGTAATGTTGTATCCCCTATAGAGTTGCCCACCAGCTGCCACTTGTTGTCATAGGCTGCTACAGCAAACACGTACATCTGGTTGGGCTGCAGACCCTCGACCCTGAGCAAACACTCACCAGAAACCACTGGCACCTACAACATAAATTGAAATGCTGCATGAATTACATAGATAAAATTATTGGTAATTTCAAATAGTGTGCCTTTCAAAACTAAACGGTACCATATTCCCAGTTCCTGGTACACTGCATTCACCAAGGCGAACTGTAGAGTTGGCACCCTGGACTGTTCGCCCACAAAGCTGATACCAGCTCACCTAAAGAAAGGAGATTATAAGGGACAGAAAAACAGATTGTGTGGAAAAAATAGCTCAATCTAAGCAAATCTCACCCGTTTTTTCAAGTCATACTCAGCAGGAGCAAAAGTAATGGAGTGGTCAGTTCGTGAGATTAGCATTGGTGCAGGTGGAGCTTTTTCACCTACGTCTTGTTCTGTTTTGTGCTTTTTTCCGTTGACATTCCTAACACTGGCCATATATGTTTGCATCTCCTCCAACTCTGCTTTTTCTACCAGGACGAGAGCTTCCTGAAGAAAGTACATGAACACCCTCATTGAATACCTATTATACATTATTCAACAATATTTGTTTCTGTCATCATCAAAACATCAAGCTAAATATGAAAAGAAAAGAGTATTCATTTTAACCACGTGGAATGTGTCTGGATTTTACATAAATGCTCCTTGCATCTTTTTATGGACAACTACATTGCTGTATATTTTAATAATATTTGCCACAAAGAGCAAAATATGTCTGTTTGTTTTTTTTTTTGTAACACATTAAGGTCATGTTCAGTAAATTAGATGAGTTCTGATGAAGCTCGGTTGTCAGATTAAATGCACCTTTTGAAAATACCAACCTTATGCAGGAATTAAACATATGTTGAAGCCCATATTTCTGAATGAAAATTGTTTTTTTTCCCATGCAAAAATATGCTTTGACTCAATATTACAACTTTAAATGGCATGTTTTATGAGCTATAGAATGAGAAATGATCATAATTTACAGATATCTAGGTTTGAAAACATCAGTTTGTGTGTAGTTAATTGATATAATGTTTCACTTACTGAATTGAGTCACTGAAATAGTCTTTCTGTATTATATAATTTATTGAATATGACTAGTTCAATTTGATCTGTTTACGTTCAAAGATAAAACAAAATGATTCTGACCTTAAGAAGTTTCAACACACAAGATAATTAATTCGCAGAAGGCATTTCTATGATATGTTCAGATAAATGTACAATTTATACAATTGTAGATTAAAAGGAACAGAGTTTTTCCCACAAAACAGATTTAAATTTTAAATGGAAAATGAGTTTTATAATTATGTGCATGTAAAGCATGTTAAGCATAAATGTTTAACCTCTAGGAGACTTCTGATCTTGCTGCTTTCATGTGGCTGCCCTTTACTGTGCTCCGCTGATGCTTTCTGCATCATAAAATGAGCTTTTGACAGCTTATTCCTCTTGATCCGATGCAGCAGATCAGACTCTTTAACTGAAAAGAAAAAAAAAAAAACACAAAGCTTCAGCAAAATCCTTTATTTTTGAATTTGCATATTATTAATAACATTTAAAGGATAGGGACATTTTAGCTTCTATGGTAATCAGAACTATCTATACATACTGTATTATAGCAGCAAATCAAACCTTCATTTAGCAGCAGAAGCTTGACGGAAGCCTTGTGGTAGATGATATCCAGGCTTAGATGTAAATCCTTGGCAAGCACAAACAATTTTTTGGACTCTTTATCCTGTTGGCCTTCAGTTATTGACTCTCCCTTAGTCTCCTTTTCTTCTTCAACCTTTACAGCGTTTTCATCTGTTCCATTTTGCTCTTCACCTGGTGCAGTGGATGGACTACAGGGATGAGGGGACTTACATTTCTAGCAGAAAAAAGGGATTTGTCTATTGAATTTTCACAATTCAATTGGAAATTATGCATTAAGAAGTAAAAGCTTTATATAACTTTGCATTACAAGAAAGATCACCTGCTTACCTGTATGTAGGCAGTGTCAGTAATGGCTGAGTGATCATGTGGAATCAATTCAGAGACACCATTTGACAAAGCATCAAGTCCTTTCTTTGTCACTTCACACACCTTCTTTAGTAGATTTGTGTTTGATTCCTATAAAAGTAGAACTTTAATGTATTTATTGATATTTCATGTGCTGTACAAACACAAAGAAAATGATGTTTAGAGGAACTAAAATAAGAGTGTTCAAAAATGATCATAACCACTTGGTTTGAGAGTTGGCTATTTAATAAATAGAAACCACATGTCTGTAATTTGATCTTACTATAAATACAGTAAATATGTAAAAGAAGATGCTCTGGTTCTGTCGGATAAAAATTGAATCTCTTAGCCAACGTACAATTCACACGGTGTGTCAGAAATTTTAAAGGGACAGTATTATGTATTTTCCAGTCATATAGTGCTATTTTATAGCAAAATAAAGTAACTATGTCACCTTCAGTTGTTATAAAAATTAAATATCAAATATGACTTAAAAGAAATTTGATGCATTGAAATTGGGTCTCTGTCTCTTCAAAAACTTTGCCTATAGAAAAATCGTCACAACATCGCTCCTGATAAAGATGATGATAAAAACATGGAAGCAACAACAACATTTTTATCAGTGTTGTATAATGAATCCAGGAATCCAAGTGAATGGGAGAAAGCCCAGACTGTTCTGTAAGCAGAATTTAAGTCAAGCGCAGGAATGCAATGGCCAGGCAAAGTGCGGGGCAGTTCCTGAAGAAAACCTATCTGAGACTGCAAAAAGCTTACAAATTTAGGTTCAGATTACAGCTGGTTGCTACATCTAAATGGTAAAAAAAAAAAAAAAAAAAGAAACAGATTAGATAACCCATAAAGTGTTAAATTGACAAAGACAAAATCACTTTTCAAATCTGCACTTCTAAGAAGATAAAGCTATTTTGTCTCAATCTATCACATAAAATCCTGGTCTTTTTGCATAGCAATTTAAGTCACTCACACACCTTAAGAAGAGAAAAAGGGCTTTGCTTCATGTCCTCAGATCTTCCACAAACTGCCATAAAGAAATAAAAAAGTATCTGAGTCAGAGTCTGTAAGACGTTACATGTTCCTGTGTTTATGTGGCTCTACATGAAGAACGACACAGAGGCATTTCTCACCTGATCGCTCTGCCTGATTAATACGGCCAAGGACTCTCTCAACATGTTCACCCAACACGTGGATCATCTCTGCCACCATAATGCAGTCAACATTGGCCACCTCACAGATAATGGCCACCTCACACATCACAGAGAGACACCACAGCAACTGCCAACATGTTCACAAGAAACATAAAAAACAAGAAAGCAGACTAGTGGATCCTCCCTTTTCTACAATGTTGAAATTATTAATTGACTTCTTTTACATATAAACTTGGCTTTTTAAACAATATTTCCTAGAGAAAACAAACCTTGTCATAACACTGTAGCTTCTGTTGATCATTGATAGAGTCTTGGATTTCCAGGCAATGACTTTGCATGATATTTTTTAGTTTTTTCCAAAGAAATACCAAAATATCAAAAACAAGGTCTGGATTAGGCTGCAGTTCCTGCAGAAAACATGCATGGACAGGATATCTGTAACATGTGACTCTAAAAATCCATTCTCTGAGTACTTCTTCAGTCTGGTGTCTAAAAACATCCAAATGCAACAATAAATGAAACACACAACATGGAAACTTACAGGATCAGGGCCAAAAACACACAGATGCAGGGTGTCGACCAAACAAACAAGCTCATCGCTCACGGCCGAAAAGAATTTTTGCCTGTCTGAAAAATTTTGAGGAAAAATAGAAACAAAAAAATAACCATATTTTAATGCAATAATAGGTGTAACACCACAGGGAGAATATCCTTTACTACTGTCATATTATTTATATAATCTACAGGATCTTATGTATTTAATTTTTCTAACCATTATTAGCTTTTGGATTTTGCTACACAGTATACTGCTGCTCCATTTTTTTATAAAAGCTTAATTTATTTCCTTTTCTATGCTAACCGGCGGCGCTAAGCGATGTTTGGGGAAGGATTTAGATATTTGTTTCTAAAAACTCTAACTGACTAATGCCTACTCCAAGGTTTCTAGTCAATATTATAGTTAAGTACTGCTTAACAAAGTATTTTAGCCTTAAATAAATTTTAAACAAAGTCTCCTTAATGATTATTAAAGTCATGTGTAAGATAATGCATTTGTAACCATAAACATTAAAAGTGCAGATGAGCTACATAATAGCTTTATTGTTACCATCTTTTTTGTCCTCTCTCGTACTCTCTCTCTGAGAGTACAGCAGGCTGCTGTAACTGTAGAGTAAGGTGAGCTCACGTTCTGCCTTTCTGAAAGGCGTACCTTCCACACCCTGATGCAGAGAGAGAAGTTATGCACACAAACTCATTTCAAAACACAGGACGGGATCTAAATGAAGGTCCTTTTTTATTTCTTTAAGGAATAAACATTGACACCAGTTTGTATTATTTGCTTCCGAAATAGTTTTCTTTTTTACTTTCAAAGAAGAACACTTTCTATAAAAATGGATACAGAACACAAGGGGGGAAAAGAAAAAACTCAAAATGTTTTGCGACACATTCGTGTCAATATAGATAACAGCAGGTATCTTCAGAGGTACTTACAGACAAAGTGTGCAGCATCTCCTCGGTGAGTTCTGAGAATGCTTCTGGCTGCTTGTACTTAAACAACAGTTTGATGAATCTCACTGCAGACTTAATCGGTATTTTGTTCTCACCTGGAGAAACACAATTTCACGTCTCTTGATTCTAACTATTACAGTTAGTGCTTCAGTTAAACTATGGGTGTAAAGCTAAATTTTGGGTGAGAATTTTCCTTTGGAGAGAGGACAAATATCTATCAGTGCTTAATTACATATTTAAGAAATGCAAAAAATAAATAAGAAAAATACGACAGAAAAATATATTGGACTTTGTAATGACAGTGCATATAGTACAATTGTCATTTCCAATGACTATGACATCGTAGACACTGACTGCAATCAGTATCTGCAATATTGTGATTGTGAAAGACTGGGAGCAATTGTGGGTGGTTATATTAATTTAAGTGTCAGGCATTCAACTCGGTGCAAATTTTAATAACATATGCAAAGCTGACTGAACTCGAATTTCCCTTAAAATCCATATCAGGCCTTTTTCTGCCAGCTGTCAGGTACCTTCAGGTACATTCCTTGGAATGTCATTAGAAGAACCTTACATTTTCACTTCTTCAATATGAACATTTTTAAAACCTTATTATTCCTTGCATATAATCATCTTATGCTTACATTGGATTAAGAAATATACTTGGTGATGCTGACTTACCTTCTGTTGCTAGATCCACTATAGTAGATTCTGTTGTAAGTACGTTAGGACAAAAACTCTGGTGATCGTCAGACTTTTGTTCAGCGGTATTTGAACTTGTGCCTCCTTAGCAAACATTAACATGAGAAAAAGTCATTTCCCAGTCAGGCCTTGACACTTTCACAATACAAGTTTATCACGTATATATTTTACAACACCTCTATGTTTCATTACATCACTGTTAATAATGTAGTAGGTTGGCGTAATTGTTGCACTAACCAGACAAAATACTCATGCCAGCAGAGAGGAGCTCAATGATAATCTCAAGCAGCTCTGGGTCATCGGGTAGCTTTATTTCCAGTGGACGTGTGTGGCTTTCCCAAAGTGCCTCCGAAATGGCTAAAAATTGTCCTGCAGTGCAGCCAAACTGGGTAAGCAGCATCTGCTCTGTTGGGGTACGAGGCCATGGAGCCTGGGGGAGAGGCAGACTTTACTTGCTGTGTTTTGTCCAGTGTAGAAGTTTTACAAAGATTTCTGTATAGAGCTCTGCAACTAAAACATTTAAAATCCAACAAAAGAAGTACTTAATAACAGTTCGACATGATGGCAAACATTTAATAAAATTAAAAAGCCTTAGAGGACTTGCAAGTAATATGACTGTTAGGAAAAGCTCAAGAAGTGAAAGCTGCTTTTCACTCAAAGATTAGATTTAACATTGTGGTCGGTGTCACAATATTCATGTACATGATATTACATTGGGGATCTCTTTGAGGGTGCTTTTGTTTTTGGTTCTTAGCGTGGTTTTAGGTTTTCTGCTTTCGAAGACTGTCCGCTTGAACACCAAAACACCAAGCTAAATGTGGGGAAAAAAGAAAATAGTCTTAATTTAAACCGCATGACTCAGTCTTGTATAAGTGTCTTTTCTGTGTAAAATTTCAACACAATAACAGCATCACTACATATTTAAAACAACACTTACTCATTATACATTTCTTTCACATACTTTTTTTTCCACACAATCATATTCAATTATAATATTAGGCTCAATAGTCAGATGAAAAGTATCTTTCTTAAAAAAAAACTTTAAGCAGTTATTAAACATAATTTTCATGTTTAATAACTAATAAACTAATAATACTTTATTAGTTTCATGTAAAACTAACGTTTTACATTAGTTTCTAATGTAAAACGTTAAATGTTAAGGTTTAATGCAATGTTAAATGCAAAAAAAAAACATAATTAACAGAAACAAAGACTTAAAAAAGTCTGAGTGTAATCAATCTATGAGATGTGTTCCAATCATTGAACTGAGTTACCAAAAGAAACATTTCAGTAATATTCACCATAGCATACCTAATGTAGTTTATTGAATATGATCTAATCAAAGCCAGGTCCAAAGAATCGAAAAATCACTTAAATAACAACTTATTTACAACACGAAGTAGGATAAAAGATCACAAGAGCAACATGTACTCGAAATTTCAAAAACATTAGTCTGAGTTTGACAAAGGTTACAAAGCCATTTTTTTAAGGATGAGGACTTCAATATTGTGAGATTTGTTATCCACAATTGGGGAATTAAATCAACTCTGGAGATAAGTGGGCTAAAATTTCACTCAGTTGATGAAAAAGACTGCACTTTGCACTTAATGGGGTTATTTTTATGTGATAGTAACTGTATCTGCCTGATTATTTAAAACATTTAAGTGAGCCAAAAATGTTAAAACATAAGGAATCTGGAAGGGATCAAGCATTGCTTCACTGCACTATATGTTGTAGTCTGCTTACCTTCACAGAAGCTGCTCTGTAAGCTTTCTGAGTTAATTCATTAGTGCATTCAGTCTCTTCTTCCAGGTTAGCCATCTCATTTATTTTTTCGAGAGCTCTCTTCGCAAAATCCTGAAACCAGTAAAAATAATAGATTTGTCAAAAGGGAGGATTATGCTTCCAGGCACACTTCTACAACCCTACCTAAATTTCTAACCAACAATTAATTTTACAATTATGCTTTTGGTTTTGTTTTTATTTCACCTCGGGATCAATAAAGTATTTTTGAATCTGAATATGATACACTATAAGGAGTAAATTGGAAAAATTCATGAGTAGTTTTTTTTATGGATGCAAACGTCTTTCACCTCTGCTTGCAGTTCAGACTGGTTGTCATAGTAACACTGGCAGACTGAACAGTAGAGAGCGACAATAAGTGGCAGATATCTGGGTGTCATCAAAGGGATGGACAGCTCCAAACTGATACTCGCCCACAGAAGGTACTCCAGAGCCTGAATAGGAGCATAAATAATGCTGTTAGGTGTCGTAAATAGAGACACATTTATATCCATGCTGTAGAAGAGAATAAGTTGATAGCAATTCAATTATTTTTGCAGACCTTTTAAATTATAATTTCAACATTATACCTGTAGGCTTTATCATAATTCACAAATGGTCTCTCAAGTTATTTCCTACCAACATCCATTTTATCATATCTGTGTTGGGCATCTCTGAAATCACACACCATTTTGTTTCAGATGAATCATATGAAGAAATAGTACAGAGTCTATGAATGTTAAAGCACCTGCTCACTGCAATTCATAGTCATCAGGTAACGGCAGATGTTGTAAATGGACATCGAACCTAGGATAGATGAGAAAGTAAACGGATTATAGAGCATGGAAATAATTCTGAAACACAATCTGCAAAATAGTTTAGCATATTTCAGGTAATAGAGCAGCACAAAGGCGTGAATCATTGTGAAACAGAAGGTAAATGATAAATGATTTTGAAACAATTTCACAAATGAAAATAAAATCTGACAAGAGTGATGTGCATTTGTATGTATAGTGAAAACCAAAGAACACAATAGACAGGTTAATGAAAAAGCTACAGAGAGGTTAGGTTAGATAACAATATGAAAAGCTACAGATATCTCACAAAGCACTGTTTCATCCATCATACAAAATGGAAAGATCTTGATATAAATGAAACTCTACCAAGCAATAATTACAGAATCAATCTAGGGTAACTAGAGGAGCTTGCCTATTTAGCAAGAAAAATTTATAGGCCAAAAGATCGTCTCTACATAGACAGATCTGGTAGAGACATGCCACAAAACATGTACCGTACATTTCTAACTTCAGTAAAAAGTAGGAAATAAAAAAAGTATGATCATTTAACACTACCTTACCTACCTTACCTATAATCTGATTTTTTAAAGACAAAAATATTTTTGGCAACTTGTTAATTAATCTCTTCTTACTAGTTGACTTTACAAACCATTGTATATGAGCCAGGAGAGATGTTCATGTTGCTGGAATGCCTGCATCATGATCCTAATGAAGTTCAGCGCTTTCAGCAGTATGGAGAGTCCCTTCTGGCTGAGGATGCTGTGCTTTTTCTCTTCCTCAAAGATACATATGGCACAACCAAACATCGCCCGCGTCTGGATGCACAGAAAAATACACACTTGTTAATATTTTGTGTACTTGTATACTTGTGTACTTGTCTGTTGGCCGTGTACCTTTATTGTAAAGGTGCCTTGTTCCAGTTCAAAACCTTCAGGGAAAAAGCAAGCCATAAAGTGGTCCACATCTGTAATGTCAGTTATTTGCACTGAGCTCAACTGCAGCAGGCTGAGACCGTAGCCCTGCCACAGAGCCAGCTGGTACAGCTAGAAATGAAGAGAATAAGGGTCAAATCTGAAGTGTCAGAGGCACATTTGTCAGCTTCAGATAGTTTTGCATGAGACGTTGTGTTGCTGTTAACCTACACGTTTGGTGTGCAATATCATATACACACCTAAAATAGTTTATGATTCTAAAACCAGCATGTTGACTGACAACGTTATGAAGCAAGAATGACATTGCAAAACAGCAGGAGGAATACAGCATAAATAACTGTTATTTATTAAGGTACCTTATATTCACAAAGGATATCTGCAACCTGCAACAGGTGCTCCTGGTAAAACCTCTCTGGTATTCGGTTTATGTACTCTTTCCGTATTTTCATAAGTAGGTTAATCCTAAAAACAAAACTATGTTAAAATGTGTCTTGACAAACAAAAGAGGCTCTTCTGCCTCCAAGTGTACTGCTTTGGAGAAAAAAAATAATAAGTGCTAAATGTTAGCTATTAACAGTTTTTTTTTTGTGTGTGTGTAAAAAACGTAAATAACGAGAAAATCAGGCGGGTAACGTCATCATACTTTACCACTTTCTTACCCTTTAGCATAAGAGCTGTGGTCGCGCTTCGTGGTCGAAGAGACTTGTTTCATGAGCGTTAAAAATGATCCCGTTTCGCGTCTAAAAAGTGCAAGGACAGGATTTTTTGCGTCCAGTTCGCCATAATATGTTGCCGGTAAGGCCATTTCTGTAGATAGAAAAGCATTTGAAGCAGCTGTGGACAAATTTTGAACAAACTCCTTTTCGCTGCACCAATGTTAGGCACGTCGCTATGGCAACCACTGGTAGGCAGGAAGTTGAACAACCGAAACCTCTTCTTGTCTTTCTACTAATTAATTACTTTTAAACAAACTTCTAAAATAATATGTAGTTAATTAATTACGTATAAATGTAATGTAATTCATTTATTAAATACATTTTACGCCCAAAGTGGATCATGAAGGTTTTTGGTAAAATCACGCTTAAGTATATTTTTATAAATGTGTGACATTAAGTACTTTTCTTTCTGATTTTACGTATATTTACTGGAAATTGAGATTTGTTTGATCTCGAAATCAATTTATTTTGTAAATATTTAAATATTAGTTGGATCTGTCAGATGCTTGTTAGAACTGTTGGGCAGCTTAGTGTATTGTTTTGATTTCAGAGTCAAGGGTCATATTTTAGTTCTGTGTTGATTGACAACTAAAGGCTGGATCATTTTACCCATACAACAGCTTATGTTGTCAATCCAAAAAGGATTAAAATGATTATGATTAAAATGTGTTGATAAAATTAGACTACTAATTTAAAATATACAGATTAAAAGAGAGATCACCAATCTTATAATCTCCAATACATTAACACAATTTTCCAATGTGGATGATTGTGTCAAAATTACTCAATAGCGATGTAAAAAAAAAAATCTGACTTGCTGCCAGGGGCGGCACAAATATTTATTAGGTTAAGGGGTAATATTAGCTTGGTTCAATAACCTTTTCACACAAGGTCAGGTTTGGATAGCTTTCTTTCCATTAATAAATAAAATAATGATTTAAAAACTTTGTTTTCTATAGAGATTACTGTTTTCATTTTTTCTCTTTTTGAGCAGAAACATTTAAGTAGACAAACAAGCTAAAATAGGAGAAATGTGTAAGAGGACAAATAACGTTTACTTGGAACATCCAATGGGAAAGCAATTTTTTAAATCTGAGCTCATGGCAAAACTTTACGCAGATAAAGTCTCACCTAATGCTGTCCCATACACACTCATCAGTTTCCATTCAACACCACATCCACTCCACACATAGATCTAAGCTTTTGGCACATGGCGCACCACTGGCTAAAGCTCAGTAAGCTATTCACCAAACAAACTCTCGAACATTGGGCAGCGGCATTTCCTGGGGCATAAGCTTGGAGGTATCAGCAATATTCCCAGCCAGTGTCCCGTCATGGCTGAGAGATAGAAACACGGTGTCGGGGGCAGAGTGTGAGACAACAATCAGACAGAGGAAACAGTCAGGGGGAAGAAGGGACAAACAGTTGACATCATTGTTCCAGAGAGATCAGCCTGTTGGCACAGTTTCGCTGCCAGTGATGGCATGGGAGGTTAGGGAGGCTTGGATGGGTTGGGAGGGGAAGTCCTATAAATTCAGTGTAGGACTGGAGAGTTGCACCCATCTTAAGCCAAGTTAGACCAGCTTTGAGCTTAAAACCTTCTCTGACTTCCACTATGGATATTCCCATTCAGTACCCCTGGTACCGTCGCGCCTTCCCAAGCCGGTTTTCTGACCTCTCCTTGGCAGAACCTCTTGCTGACTGGCCACTGGTGTGGCCCTTCTCCTGGTCCTTCCCCTGGATGCGACCTTCATTTATGCGCTGGTTCAACTGGCCGGAAAATGGACACAGTGAGGTACAGTGCTGTTTGGTTCACCTTTTGATGGTACTTCAAGCCTTTGTGTTTCACAGTCACATTTGTGAGATTTGTTGTTTAAATTAGAATTCTAAGTGCTTAAGTTGAAATCAGAAACACCATTAACTTTCTAACCTGAATTGAAATTGCACTGAGGAAAAAAAACAACAACATCTTACTACTTCTAACAAATTTCTGCACAGATGCGGATGGAAAAGGACCGCTTCGTTATTTATCTGGATGTGAAGCATTTCTCCCCCGACGAGCTGTCCGTCAATCTTAGCGACGAGTTCATCACGGTGCACGCTAAGCACGAGGACAGACAGGTCAAGAGAGATTGCAGAGATTTGCAGAAACTGCAAGCTGCAACTTTTCTAACACTGACTAATTCTGTTTTCAGGATGATCACGGCTTTGTGTCAAGAGAGTTTCTGAGGAAGTACAGGCTTCCATCTGGCGTGTTAGGGGCCGACATCACCTCCAATCTGTCATCTGATGGAGTGCTAACAATCACGGCGCCTCGGCCATGTCTTGGGCCAGACCGCAACATTCCCATCTCATTTGAAGATGGCTCACAGAAGCAAAAAATGTAGAGTGACCTGGCAGCCCTGATACTGATTAAGTACTAACCCACCACTACTTGTTTATATGTTGGCATTTTGGTTAACATAATAGGTCAGTCAATTAAAAAAAAAAAAAATGCAAGCATAACCTGCTGACTTCCAACTTACAATCACAGATGGATTTAGAACATGGTAACCTCTGGAAAAAATTGGATCCTGCATAAACATTTAACATTACATGTGAGTTTCGTTTGCACAATATTAAGCTCCAGAGAATAAATGTTCTTATCATAGGCCTATCTTTGACAAATTATAGCCATGCATTTATCTAAAATTACCAAATATATTCCTTTCCTTTACCTGGTGTGTGAATAATAGACAAAGTCTGAGAAAGCTTTGCATTTAGGAGACCAAACTCTAAAAAGTTAGATGGAGGGGAAAATAGCCTAGATAGCTTAAAATGTTCTTGTCTAAGACTATTATTGTCAGACTTATTAACAAAATGCCAGCTGTGCTCTCTTTTCAGTGGGATATGGTGCTGGTTTCTGTAAGTGAAGAGATACAGGATCAATGGGAGCATTTGATTGCTTTTTTTGGTCATTCAAAATGCCACCAGAGGATTTAAGGCCAAGATTGTATGGAATGGAAAAAGCAACAGATGGAGAATGACAGGTGTAGGTCGCAGTGTAAAGGATGAGCACAAGAGCCACTTTTTTTCTTCAGATATCTATATGTGCTGTTTTTGACAGTGAGTACATTTTTACTTGTAAACCCAACGCTCTACTATTACTGTTAAACCGGCTATAGCCTCTGGCATATTAACGCAGAAAACCATATTTAGAATAAATATTGAAACTCAAATTTGTGTTGTCATTTTTTTTTCTTTGTTCTGTTGAAAGTATAATTTCACACAACAGAGTCTGAAAAATCAAGTTATTAGGCCCCAAGACATTCATGACAATTAAAAAACTATTTTAAAAAATCAATAAATCAACCTCAAAGATGTGGAAAACATTTTATTTGTTGTTTTGCAAATTATTACACAATCAAAAAAAACAAACAAACAAAAAACCTGAATGACAGCCAAATAGTAAAAGTTGACCTTGTCTTGGAAAAATTATTTAAATCCCACTTTCCTGCATATACTGTATGTCTAAGCATAACACAGTTAAAACAAAAAAAAACCAAACACATTTATTTAAAAGATGTATGTTTCACCATCATATCATGCTACAATAAATAATAGGCAGCATATTCAGGTGAAATCTCTTGCCAAGCTCAACCTAAAAAAAAATAAACTTTTTTACAGTTTTTGTTGAAATGTTTATTATCTGTAAAACTGAAAGTATGAAAAGCCAAAGTGTCACAGATAGCATAAGTAGGAGAACTATCTTCTAAATAATTCAAGATGAAGATGATTACATGTTTAAATACAGATAAGATTTATTTAATTTTGACAGAAAATCCGATTAAATTCTAAGTCATGTTGTGTAAAGTAAATCTCACTTAAATACCAAATAACAAGAACACAGAAAAAAGAGCCCAAGTTTGATATATAACAGGAACAGGAACATATCTCTACCTCGAAATCAAAGATCAGCAATCAAAGCATATAGTTGACAAAGTTATCAGAATACAATTTCTGACACCCATAAATCATTTCATGATTTTTAAAAACGTATTCAGAGACAAGCTAACATGGATTAGACCATAATTGTGTGTTAAGGAAAGCTGTTCCATATTGTTGTTTTCTCTGTGTGTCCGTTCAGCATCAGTTGCAGTAGAAATCCCAGTTCTGGGTAAAAAAAAAAAATGAAAGCAGTGAAAATACAAGAATAAAATAGAAATAGCTTGATAATAGTTCAACTTATTTGTAAATATGCACAGAACTGTTGGTTCACTTACGGTAGTTTTGACTTCTGTGGTTGCTGGCATGAGAGCATGTGTTTCCTCCACAACGCTGCTGGGGAAGTGACCAATCCGAGCCTCCTGTTCTCCATAATATGTGTTTTGTACCTGCAGTAGTAAAGTATCTAGATTAGAGCTTCTCAATCTTTTTTACTGTAGCTTAATAAACTTCAAGATGGCTGAACAACACCATCTTTAGAGACATTTCAATGCAGTTAAACAACAGGACATAGTTCACACACTTAAAATCTATTGTTGATGATTGTTACTTTGTTTTATAGTTTTTACTTACAGTTTGGAGTTACATGGTCTGTAGCAGATGTGCCTTATAAAATGAGTACAACATAATCCATTATACCATTACCAGAAAGTTTTTCTTGTTTACCATGGAAGTTGCTACGTTGATTTATTCCTCCTGGAACTTGCATGTATTTACTTAAGACAAGGCTTGAGTAGAAAGATATTTTCAGCCAGTATTTGCTTTGCTGTTCTTGGCTGCGCTGAGGCTGATTAAGGTGAACCTGTTACAGCTGTACGCTGTGACTGGATCATTCGAAAGTAGCAAAGAAAAAAAAAAAAAAAATCAGTGGTATTTTTTTATTTATCTACCAGATTCTAAATAAAGAAGCCTTTTTCTATTTCAAGCTAACTTCACACCCAGCAGATTTGATTACCTTGCATGTGACGTTTTTTTAAAGGGTTGAAGCAAAAATTAGGTTATGTGGTATTTTATATTGAGCAGTCACACAATAAACTTCTGCAGTGTTTGTGGTTTTAATGTTATTAATTTTGCAAAGCACTGTATATTATGGTCATAATAAATTTTTCTAACATTATTTGTCTTTACTCACACTGCCAGCCCAGAAGAGATTCCCTCTGTCTTTCAGCATTGCATAAACATAGACGAGTTGCCCCTGTTGGATGGGGATGAACCTGCAGTCTCCAGGGTAGTAGTCCTGAAGTGCCCGGGCTATGAGGATCGGATCTGTGTGAGAACATAGTTTAGCATTTGTAAGGGCATGAATGACTGTGTAAGTCTTTTAATTGTTGTGCAGCTCAGAAGATCATCATAAGTTTAGTCAGCACAGTAATTACATTTAAAAAGTAAAATCTGTATATTATTTATATTTCTGACACACTGGGTTATATTTCAAGTGTTTATTT